>NC_056726.1:182285924-182400924 GCF_019279795.1 Protopterus annectens
GGATGAAGGCAAGGTAGCACATACAGCCTACCTTGATCTGGCCAAAGCCCTTTGATAACATTCCCACTCAGGAATCATGTAATAACTCACTAAGCTAAGAATCAAGCCCTATATCACTAGGTGGGAACAGAGGCACAAACACAATGGTAGATTGGGCATACTGCTGTTATACATTGAGACAGTTGCAGATGTCACTGGGTTCTTGTAACATCCTTTATGAGGAATATGAAGTTGGTAATACCAATAGATGTAAGTATTTACTGACTGCAATCCCCAGAGTCCACGACTGATTTACCAAGTAACATAATGATACAATATACGTGCATGTATGACTGCATATAACCCGGGATACCATCTGAGTATGAAACAAACACAAAGAGAAAAGATTGTGGTACTACCCATGTATACTCAGGTGTCCCATACAATATACTCACACCCCTTGCTACTATAATGACAGCACATAGAAACATGTTATGTACATGGAATTAAATACATTTATTAAAGATGTCATTATCCTGCTATTTTATCAGACTGGAATGTGATCACTGGTTACCAGGGCTGAGCTATGCTTAGCAGGTTTAAGCATTGCTTAAATGTAAATGCTAAGCAGATTTGCGCACTGGTAAGCAAAGCCTACACGGTGTAAGCACATATTCATTCAACCATATGTTAGCACTGCTTAGCTTCACACAAACCAGCTTAAAGCCGCTTTAAAGCACCTTAATCACCCTGTCTCTATCCACCCTTGTTCTGCCCAGCAACAAAATAAATAGCACTTCCAAGTCTTGAACTCAGGACCCTGCAAACTATAGTCACAGCACATAACCAGTAAGCCATCTAAGCTGCAAGAATATCTCTTGCTTTTTCAAATATATCATTCAGTACACTTACTGAATAGTAGTGAAAAACTACTTTGAGTAGTACAATTATTTACTACTTGTTAGTGAAAACACTGTGGAATCAGTCATGTTTCTATATCTAAATATACAAATATCAGATAAATATGGTGAGCTACATCTGAGAAGGAATATACAACACTCATATTTACACATAAAAAGGATATATATACACACACACACACACACACACACACACACACACACACACACACACACACACACACACACATATATATATATATATATATGTGTGTGTGTGTGTGTGTGTATATATATATATATATATATATGTATACATGTGAAATACAGCAACTGAAACAGGCAAAAAAATGGTATGGGAAATACGTAATCATGTAATGGAATGTAGTAGGGGGTATGTAAAACAGGTAAATAGGAAGTTCAACAAATTTTTCTCAACAACACTTGCTGTACTGATATACTGCTGATCAGAAGCTATGGCCATAGCATCTGTGTCTGTCTGTTATGGCATAGAACACAGCTCACGCACCTGAGTCAGTCACATATGACTACTACTGGAGTGTGGTTTGAAAAATACTGACTGTGACACTCTTATGTCAACTACTGGGGTGTTGCATATAAACATATGTTAATTGTGAGTACTAGTATGATATATATGTCTGTATCAGAAATGTGAGGGACCTATACAGGGTATTTGCATAGTGAAATACTGTTGCAGCTGTGTGTGTTGAACTGCATATAATATAATGAGCTGATACCATTCAACTGTCCAGTGTTATGCACACTGACCATATGTGTGCCTCAGGTTTGTAGTTATGTACTACAACAGTTGTGTTATGTCTGGCAAAAAATTGGTAACCTGTGAACACTGACATTACAACATCTCCTTACATTTCATTTGGTTGTTCCCGTTAGGGGTTGCCACAGCAGATCATCTAACTGCATGTCTTCCAGCCCTCTGCATCTTGCTCTTTCACACCAACCAGCTGTATGTCGGCTATCAACACATACATACACCTTATCTCAGGCCTTCCCCTTTTCCTCTTACCCAGCAGCCTCATACTTTCACAAATATACTTAGCATACCTACTCATCACATGTCCAAACAAACATAGTCCTGACACTCGCTGCCTTTGGCCCCAAGCCATCCAACCTATGCTGACCACCTAACAAGCATGTTCCTACTCCTGTACACCCTCATCACACCCAGTGCAAATCTGAATGTCATAAACTCTGCCACATCCACCTCTGACTCCTGCCTTATTTTTTAGTGCCACTATCTACAACCCATATAACACAGCTAGGCTCTGCACCCTCTTGTAGACCTTCAGTGTCACTCTTAATGGTACTTTTCTGTCACAAATCACACCTGACACTTCTCTCCACCACCTGCATCCTGCCTGCACTCTTTTCTTTACCTCTCCCCCACACTCCCCATTATTCTGAACTGTTCACAAGTATTTAAGTTTATCCACCTTTGCAAACTGTACTCTCTGCATACTCACCATACCTCTATCCTCCCTTACATTCACACACATATATTCTGTCTTAGTCCAGCTGGCCAACATTCCTCCCTTCTCTAGACCATAACTCAACCTCTCCAGGGTCCCCTCAACCTGCTCTCTACTCTCACTACAGAACATAATGTCATCCACAAACAGCACAGTCAACAGGGACCCCTGTCTGATCATGTCTATCAAGCTGTCCATTACCACTGCACATGAAAAGGGACTCACAGCTGCTCCCAGATGTACTTCCACTACACCTTAAATGCACCTGTCACTCCCAAACCAGAACTCACTGCTGTCACAGTAGCCTTGCACATATCCTGTAGCATTCTTACAGATTCTTCTGCCACTCCTGACCTCCTCATACAATACCACAACTCCCCTCTAGGCATCCTGTTATATGCTGTCTGTAAGTCCACAAAGACACAATGCAGCTAATTCTGACCTTGTCTATATGTCTCCATCAACACTTTCATAGTAAACATCACATCTGTACTGATCTTTCCTGGCATGAAACCATACTGCTGATCAGTAATCCTCACCAGCCTTCTTAACCTAGCTTCCATCACCCTTTACCATTACCTCATGCTGTGACTGATCACTGTTATCCTTCTGTAGTTACTACAGCTGTGCACACCACCATTATTCTCATGATCAGTACACAAACACATTTCCCCACTCCTCATGCATCATCTCACTTTCCAAGAGCCCAATAAACAATGTGGTTGATAACACCACTGCCATTTCTCCTAAACAACTCCATGTGTCCACAGGTATGTCTTGTGGACCAACAGCCTTACCAGTGCTATACCCCTTCATAGCAATCCTTACTTCCTCCTTGATAATCTGTTGCACTTCCTGATTCACCAAACCCACATCATGCAACTTCCTCTCTCTCTCTCTCTCACACTCTCTCTCTCTCTCTCTCGCATTCTCCTCATGCAACAGACTATCAAAGTACTGTTTCCATCTGCTGTACACACTCTCTGCACTTGTGAGTACGTTTTCCACATTATCCTTAATCACCCTTATTTGCTGCACATCTATCCTATCTACGTGCGTCTGTCTAGCCAATTGGTACAGATCCTATTCTCCATCCTTGGTGTCCAACTTTACATACAACCATTCAGACGCAACATCCCTACCCTTTGCCACCACTCTCTTAGCCATGCACCTCATCCCCTTATACTCCTGTATAGTTGCTTCATCTGTCTGACACTCCCATTTCTCCTTTGTCAACCTCTTTTACTGTATAAATGTGTAAATGTCCCTTAACACTCACTGCCACATGCCTGCCATAGGAGCATTGCACATCCTCCAGGGTATGACTGTGAATGCAAAAGCTACCCAAATATCAAATGATGTACGTGTGTTACAGCAATGTGAAGACAATGTCACTAATGTTGGTCCATAGCCCACCATGTATGTATGGCATCCTCCACATGTTGCCCCCTACCAGGTTGACAGGTATGACTGAGCGACAAGTGTTATGACAGTGTGCCATACTGACATAGAACAGAAATGTATAGTAGTTATTACCTGTGCAGATGTATGCATGTATGGGTAGGTGTAACTGGCTGCCTCATAACACCTGACACAGGATGCAAAACAGCATGTAACTGAGCTGTACATGTTGTATACATTGTAATGTTAGTGTATGCATCCAACAGAGTCACACTTCCACAGCTAATGGTTGTTGCATTGCCCTGGTACAGACATGGGTACTGCTATAAGTAGAAGTATCATGTAGGAAATAGGTGTCCAACTGTCTTATGACCTTGTGTCCATGCCTACTACAAACATTGATATGACCACCCACATAGCTGTATGGCCTCAGCAATACCTAACTTGTACAACCTGTCTCAACCAAAGTACAGTAAACCCCTTTGCTGGATAGCAGTATTGCACAAAGCACACAATGGGATGCTATATTAGCTGTACAGGGGACAGTAGGAGCAGGCACCAACTGGCCAGCATGTCATCCTTTGTCTGGATGACCATAGTAGGTCACAGGTGGATACTGTATGAGTATAAATGGAACACATCCACCGAGGGCAACCAGAAGGCCATCTTCACATATGTCTGCAGTCTCATAGGCAACAACCCAGACCACCCTGTAATGGAGGTCAATCATAGTACATACACACACACCATTGCTAGAGCCAACCTGCTGCAGTCACGTTTAGGCCAAACATCACCACCCTGGCTCAACATCAGTATAGATGGATATGCACACCACATGCACCACTACCCTCATCATCATGGATCAGGTGCAAACTACCTAGTTAAATGTAAAAATAGCAAGTCCCCTTGGGGACTGATAACATTCCAGTCTGAATCCTACATGAACTCAGACATATGCCTCCAGCTCCATTACATACTGTATGCAAGCCAAGCCTGAGCAGCTTTGACAGCCCATCTGCAAGAAACAAAGACACTGTCACCCTTCTACACAAATGTGAATGGTGGTTATTGAAATGTACTGGCCCTCATAGTGGGGATAGGACACAACAGGACCAGGAGTACAGTGCATGTTCATACAGTACTGCATCTCATGTCTTTGTATATAGAGTACACTGTTGATAATTAGTCATGTGCTGTCTCTGTAAAGAAGTCTGTGCAATGTCCGAGGTCCTGTGATGTGTTTCTCTGTTTATATCTTCCAGGTGCTATGCCAAGGCAACCAGACTACAATGAGCAGGAGACTTCGGCCATAACTGAGGCCATCCTGCAGAACTATATCATCCTTTTTGGTCGGGGTTGTCAAAACCAGTGGGAGCAGACTGCACTGTGGGATGAAATTGTCCAAAGTGTCAACAACTTGGGCCACCATGGCCGCACATATGATCAGGTACATCATAAAGCAACTGACCTGATTTGGCGTGCCTGGCAACTGGCTGCTGCTGTAGCGAGGGACTGTTTCACTACTGGTGGGAGGCCAGCTACACAGCCCCCTCTTACGGCAGTGAAGGAGCGCCTGGCCAACCTTGGGGTAAACCCCAGAAGAAGATCTACACAAGAACTTTCAGTTGTTGAGATGGGTGGCACCCAGGCAACACGCGAGGAGCATCTAGGTAAGCCAAAAGTGCACATCAGTGTACTGAGATTGCCAAAAGTGCACATCAATGTACTGAGATTACATTACAACTGTGTTCTATAGAGTCTTGAGATGCATATGTCAGGGTAACATACTACCACCATAACCGCTATATCATTCCCACTACTAAAATGGTACTAACACCTTCCTCATTCATTGTCTCCTATATGGTGCCCCTATTCTTACCAACCTTCAGTCTTCTCTAAAAACAAAGCTATTCTCCTCTTATGAGAAAATGTCTAAGTTTGCTACCAGCTATAAATCCAAATACCACCAGTACAATGCCTTACACAGACTAAATTTGCTTGGACTTACCAACCATCTTGCCTACATTCAACTTACTCATGCCCATAAACTCATCTGAAATCCCTCCATCTACCCCTCCCTTGCACCCCCCTTCAACATGCAGATACCCAGCAGACTTCTAAGATCCAATAACCAGAATTTTCATTAACTGCTTGAACGTATGGCAGATGGGAGGCAGCAGCAGCGTGAAGGTATCTCAGAACCACAATCATCTGGGCATGCATGTGGCCATGCACCATCATGCTCCCATATGGGTGGTAACACCAGCACTAGTGAGGGTGGTGTGATGTCCATGCCAAGACATGGCAGGCCATGGGCACATGGTCCTGGATGGTTCCAACAGGGTTGTGGATCAAACAGACATATGTCACCATCAGGGAGTTGTACTATCTCCAGCCTTTCTGGCCTTGTCAGTGGTGGTGCCATGTACATGCCACAGCTGTCCAGAAAACATCAGTGTAGGGCAGCCACATGGTGTGTCTCTGTGCGCACACACACACACACACACACACACACACACACACACACACACACACACACATCACAATCACAATAAACTCACCTCCACACACATGCACCACACCTGCACAGGCCATGCCATACCCATACCCCAAACACACACCCATACTGTCAACTAAATGGCACAGCCTAGGGCTCTGGCAAAGCCACACAACACCCTGTGTATATGATGAAACCTGTGCCCGATCCCTGACATCCAAAACATCGATGCAGGGACATGCAAATATGGGTCTGATGCACAGGGTGAACGTAATAAATTGTATGTAGGTAATTCTGGGTAGGGTGCTGTCATCTGGCATTGATAAGGGGTACACATCAGGGTGTGTGTACAGTTTAAGCCATGATACATTATTGCTATTCTTAATGCTGACTGAATGTGTTCTTACATGCTGTATCCTGTTTGTGTTCTAGGCCTCTGTGTGTCATCAGGATGTGGCCCTGCAACAACATCAACAGGTATGGCAGTACAGTAATGCAACCATGTCATAGGCAAGGTGCAGCTGTATCTGCATGAATTTCACATGTCTGTACAACAGTGATTGCATATGCCTCACAGATTATAGGGCTGAGGGTTGTATATAGGTTTATGGAGATTGACAACATCTGTTTCAGAGTGGAGAATGGTAAGTGTGTTGGTTTGGACACACCTCTGTTTGTTAATAACCTCACCCCCAGGGAGTATTCATCAAACAAAAACATTCAGATTACCACACACACACACACACACACACACACACACACACACACACACACACACACACACACACACACACACACACACACACACACACACATTTCACAGTACTGAGATCCATTGGTTCATAGCTTCATAGGTGAATGGCCATGAAGGCTCTACAAGGCTAGGCCAAGGAAATACCCTGGCATCAGGCCACATATGAAAATAGTCCCCAGTGTGGCTAATGAGTATACTCACTGGAGTGAGCCCTAGGGGTGGGTATTGTATTCCACATCCACTCATCCAGATGTGTATTGTGGATGGCCAATGATGTGCATTACTTCACATGTATGTGATTTATATTTCATACCATGGACAGTGTCTAGGTTGTGAATCTATCCCACAAGCATGTCTTTTGGAGTGTGGATGTGTGCTTGAGGTATCTGTGGCATGTTCTGTGGACAGTTTGGGAACTTCAAATATAGCATTCCTGACCCAGTTTGGTGAGACATGACTGTGTAACGCAGGCAGTGGTTGCACCTACATAGGCATTATGATACAGGGATTCATTGGAGCTATAGGAGTCTGTCCCTACAGAGCATGTGTGTAAGGCCTGGTATTATCTTTCTGGGGTACATTTGCAGCCTCTACAGTTGTTGCAGGTGTCCAGTGGTGTACATCGCAAAAGGGCCACTGTACATATTGATTGGGCTACTGAGGGGAGAGTACAGGGTGACCATATCCTTTTACTTGCTGGATAACACACACTTAGTCAGGTGATATAATACATCGAAGTACTTTCTGATGTCAGTGGCACTGTTGTGGTCAACAGACAACTCAATGTCAACCCATGTTTCCCATTATGTTATAACAACATTACTGTTCAGTGGACTACCAGCAATGCATTACTTCATGTGAGCCATGGTGTTCACAAAGGTAATGGTGGCACATATCCTGGCATTGAGGTAATGTCCAGGGTTCTGACAACAGTCATATGTGTCATAGTGGTCTTTGTGCATGATGTAAACATCACGCAGGGTCCACAGGGTAAATGATGCCAGCCTGCACAGCAGAACTTATGAGCATGTGCAGCATCAGGCCACCCAACTCATCTGACATGTCCATCAATGGGCAGCTGCTATAGCATGGGACCGACTAGCCACAGGTGGGGGCCCAGCCATACAGCCCCCACTGACACCCACCGAAGATCTCCTCACCAGACTTGTGGCACACGCCCCCATGCACAAGCCATGATGCTGAGGGAAGCATTGTGGAGGTGGGTTGCACACACAGACACTGGACAAGGACCGTGCAGGTAAGGGCTCAGTGTGGATTAGTACAGTAATGTATCAGACATACATGTATCTGTATTGTACCTACATGTATGTGTCTGGTCTGATTGCAGTTGTGGATGGCGTTTTCTAATGCACAGAGGTGCACATCTATGGTGAGGACAAGACATTGTGTATTATTGTGGTTAGTACTGTAGATGTGCAGACATGCTGCATCCATCCTGTATCAAGGTCACATGTGAGTCTGCTGAAAATAACTTCCTCTCACAACTGCCTAGGACCCTCTGGTCTGCATATGGGACAGCAGCCTGATGCTGGTGAGTATGACATTGTTCACTTGTTGCCTGGCAATACCCCAGGCATGTGAAGTGCATGGAATTTACCATGCACAAGACCATCACTAATAGCTATATTGCTTTATGTAATAGCTATATTGCTTGTTGTGCATGCTCACCTGTGCTGGGGTTAACTGTATTGCATCACAGTGGTCACCAATGGGGCATATCTGATGTGAATTCAACATTCCTGTAGCATACCTGCTCTCCTCCAGTTCTTGCTACCTTCCTCTCCTCACTGCTTACTGTCTACATTATACAGTACTCAAATACTCCCATACAGGGTCTACTATGTGTAAATTATTACATTTTGTGTGATGTGTCTTTTGATTGAATCAGTTAATGTGAGTCTTTTCTCCCAAATACTGCCATACAGAGTCTACTATGTGTACATTAAGCTTGCTTGGAACAAACCATTGTATGATATATCTTTTTTGATTGTACATTTACCACTGTACATAATGTTTGATGTGGAGCTTTTCTCCTTGAGCCTCCACTGTAAATGGACCTCATTCCAGTCAGACGTTCCCGGTAAACAAATGTAAAATAAATAAAAATAAATAAAATAAAATAAAATACCTCACACCTTGCCAGTGCCAAGACGTCTGGACAGAGGCCAGCCAAATGGGCTGGACAAATGGCCTAAGGTAGCATCATGAGTGACACATTAGTGGCATACAGTGGATATAAATTGTGTGCACACCCCTCTTAAGATGCAAGGTGTTCCTGTTACATACTAATTAGGACCACAATATGACAGTTCACACCTCTTCCAGCCTGTAATGTGACAGATAACAGGAACAGTTCACCTGTAAAACCATGCAACTGGACTCATGTATTGCACCTACAAAGCTAGCCACCTGTGAGGGCAGCAGAAGTCATATCAGCATGATGTTTCAGTCAGGTATGATACCTCATGCTGCCATATGTGTCAGTACATTCACTGTGGCATATTTGGCTATAGTATCATGTACATGGGCATTGTTAAGGCACACAGACCATTTCCAACCACATATAAGTTGTAAACATATGGATATGCCAGACACATCTGTACAGAGGACTGCACAGTGGTTTAACCTGCTGCATGTGAGGCAGATGCTGTTACCACACTATATAAAGTAATGGCAGCGGGAGGTGGTCACCACCCATGTATGGTATACACATCAAAATAATATAAGCCATGCAAGATATGATCCTTACACTCACACAAACAGCTGCCAGTATTAGGATTAGAACTCCTGCCTATCTAGGTATTCCTACTATACTGCTACGCAGTTATCAGACGTGCCACAGAGCTTCTACATTTCCACTTCTTCCAAAGGTACTTCTAAGGTGGATGACATCAACAGGACTACTAAATTGGAGTGAAGGGAAGTGTAAAGGGTAGCACACAGCTCAAAAATGGTATAAGCCAGACAGTGCATGATTCACACACACCTGCAGACACACACTTGCCAGTACTGGGATTAGAACTCCTGCCTAAGTATTCCTACTATAGTGCTACACACTTATCAGACACGCCACAGAGCTTCTACATTTCCATCTCTTCCAAAGGTACATCTCAGGTGGATGAGATCAAGAGGACTGCTAAATTGGAGTGAAGGGAAGTGTAAAGGGTAGTACACAGGTCAAAAATGGTATAAGCCAGACAGTACATGATTTAGCACAAACACATGCATACACACACACACACACACACACACACACACACACACACACACACACACACACACACACACACACACACACACTTGCCAGTATTGGGATTAGAACTCCTGCCTATCTAGGTATGTCTACTATAGTGTTACACAGTTACTGCATGTGCTATAGAGCTTACTGAACTTTCACATGGCCAAAGCTGCTGGTAACTGCACAGCTGTGGTAAAGTATTACAGGTGGCAGACAGTCTGCCTTCTGTTCCACCCGTACATCATGCTACTTCTTCCTGTCTTGCACTTCAAATAGCATTATGGCTTGTCACTTCACCAGGTTATTGTATCAAGACATGTGGCATGCCTGGGAGACATCAGCAGTACTCGTTCATCACAGATGTAGCCCCAGTACTTACTAGTTATGTCCACCACTCCTGGCATGTTTGTAGGGTGGTTATCTGTGCTTTCACTCATTAACCTGGAGCACTTGTCCATTCTGAGGCACTGTTGAAACTGCCTCATGTACACAGACAACCCTCCCCTCTAAACTCCAAACACTCAGACCTATTAGGATTACCCATATATATCACCCAATGGACATATGCACTCTCCAGCAAAGACTGGACTAGCAGAACATGAGTATATGATCAACACCTGCAGCACACCATGTGGAACATCTAGCTCACCATGACACCCACTTTGACAGCCATGATATACAGTGAAAAGCCACTCACCCACCTTCCCAGAGGCACTCAATGGACATTTACCCAAACAGCACAGACCGGCAAGACAGACACCCACTCAGACACTGTGACATGGAGCATGCCAAGGGACACATATTTAACCTACACAGTGTGCTCTTCAACCTAAGCTCCTAAGGCTAACCACCTTGCACAATACAGTGATCATGGGCAACACAATATTGAGGCACACACATATCCCACTCACTTAGTTGAATATGGAGCAGGTAACAGACAAATATCTATCACATGCCAGCATCCAACACATGACACAGCCAGTCATGGCACTCCACAACAACTACGAGTATCACTCTGTATCCATTTGGGTGTGAATGACTTGGGATACACCTCCCTGGACTACATGACAAAAGACATGGTTGAACGCTCTGATTATGTGGTCCAGGCAGGTGTGACAATAGCCCTGGGCAGTTTACCACTGTCACCCAGAATGATGCTGTGGTACTATCAACAGATTGACTGCAACACTGGCTTACATGTTATGTGTCATTCTCAGTGGATCCAGTACCTTTCTGCTTGGGATGACATGATTGACAGAATCCAATGACTTGCCACAGATATCCTACATCTGTCACAGCTGGGTTTCCAGGTACTGGCTAAGTGTCTTGCCACCCCTATGATGCCTTATTAGGCAGTGGTTCCTAATGTTATTACCACCATAACAGCTACATATGTATGCAATCTGAGGGTCATGCTGCTCAACAGTAGACATATGTCAGGATGCAGTCACTCATAGGAGTCATTGGAGTGGAGGACACATGTCTGCTGTAATGGAGAGGTGGTTCACATGTATGTGATTTATATTCCATACTATGAACAGTGTCTGGGTTGTGAACCTATCCCACCAGCATGTCCTTTGAAGTGTGGAAGTGTGCTTGCGGTCTCTGGGGCATATTCTGTGGACAGATTGATATCTTCAGAAGTAGGATTCCTGACCTCATTTGTTGAGACCTGGCTATGTAACTGAGGTAGTGATTGCACCTACATAGACAGTATGATACGGGGATTCATTGGAGTGACTGGCATCTGTCCATACAGGGCATGTGTATAAGACATGATATTACCTTTGTGGGGTATGTTTGCAGGCTCTACAGTTGTTGCAGGTGTCCAGTGGGGAACATGGCAAAAGAGCCACTGTACACATTGATTGGGCTACTGAGGGAATGGAACAGGGTGCCATGTCCTTTTACTTGCTGGATAACACACAGTCAGGAGATGTAACACATCAAAGTACTTTTTGATGACAGTGGCACTGTTGTGGTCAACAGGCATGCAGTCCACTGCAGTCACACAGTGGGAACTATCTGTGAGGCAACTTTCAGGAGAACTTCCAATATAGTGGTTTCTGCCTAGCCAAGCGTATTTGTGCATGATCCGTGGGTAGAGAGTGGTCGCTGAGTATTAGAAGGGTTGCCTATATTGTTCACTAATCCATACTGTCACATAGTCATTCCACATGGCAGAAGACATTTAGGACTCTGGATTGTGTACACCAACCTCAATGGTGTTTGACAACTGTTGGCCTTGTAATGTGGACATTGGGATATATATTAGGTCATCAATATAATAATTTAGCAAAACCCACCCCCCAATGGATCCTGTTATTACACAAGCACACTGCCATCCACCCAGGATACTGATGACAGGCACACACACACACCAGTACTGAGTTTCAAACCCCTACCTAGCTATGTATTGCCACTACAATGTTATGTAGTTATTGCACGCACCACAGAGCTTATATGTTAGAGAACTCTCCAAAGGTACGTTTGAAGGTGAGTGACATCAGCAGCAGTGCTAAAGGTGGGGTATAGGAAAGGTAGTAAGTGTGAATGACCACATAAATCAGGTGTCTACAAGGACACACACTCACACACACACACACACACACACACACACACACACACACACACACACACACACACACACACACACACACACACTCACACACACATATTTTCACAGTTGCCAGGACCAGGATTAAAACTCCTACATAGCTAGCTTGCTACACTATAGTAGTACACAGTTATCACACAAGCCATGGAGCTTATATGTTGAAGAGTTGTCCAAAGGTATCTTTGAAGGTGACTGACATCAGCAGCAGTGCTAAAGGAGGGGTAAGGGAAGTGTAGTAAGTGTGAATGACCACAAAATCAAGGTTCTACAAAGACACACACACACTCTGTCACACAAACACACACATTTTCACTGTTGCCAGGACCAGGATTAGAACTCCTACCTAGCTAGTTTGCTGCACTATAGTATCATGGAGTTATCACATGCGCCACAGAACTTAATATGTTGGAGAGCAGTCCAAAGGTATCTTTGAAGGTGAGTGATATCAGCAGCAGTGCTAAAGGAGTGGTAAGGTAAGTGTAGTAAGTGTAAATGACCACAAAATCAAGTGTTTACAAAGACACACACACTCTCTAACACAAACACACACATTTCACAGTTGCCAGGACCAGGATTAGAACTCCTACCTAACAGGTTTGATACACTGTAGTATTACACAGTTATCACAAGCACCATGGAGCTTATATGTTGGAGAACTGTCCAAAGGTATCTTTGAAGGTAAGTGACATCAGCAGCAGTGCTAAAGGAAGAGTAAGGGAAGTTTAGTGTGTGTTGGAATGGCCTCAACCACATTGATCTAGAAACACACACACACACACACCACACTCACACAACTTAACATTTGACAGGACTGAGATTACAACTGCTACATGGATACTTATTTGGACTGTAGTGTTACACGGTTATCACAAGCACCACTGTGATTATAGGGCTGGAGGCTAACCAAAGGTATTTCTTCAGTGAATGACATCAGCACATCATGTGATATAGACCAATGGGATGTGTACTGGGTGGGAAAGGCCTCATAATGGGATTCTCTCTGTCATTGTCTGTCTTTTTCTTCCCCATGTCTCTGTGTGTGTATGTTTGACATATTATATTATGTTGGCCTTAGATATGTGTGAATATTCCATCCAATGTGTGTGTGTGAAGTACCAATGGTGTACAATGTGGTGTGTGTGCACAGACAGCTGGGAATAACCGATATCTGTAGTCCACTGTATTGTGAGACATGGGCTTCAACATGGACTTCTTTCTCTAAGTGTAGGAGCATGCCCAGTATGACCTTCTATATTGAGTGTGTGCATCCATTCCAGGGAGGGTTGGACTCCAGTTCAGGGTTTTGTGTGCTACAGCTACACCTAGCAAACTGTTTCTGCAGGATATCTTTAGATAGTTTGCCAATATGGAGACACATGCTTGTGTGACATGTTTGGCTGTAGCATAGATTTTCTGACATATATACTGTTTTACACAGTGATGTATCATGTAATCAACTACTGACAGTTATCATTCTCTGCTCACAGTTATTTGCCAGGGAAATACAGGATGAAGGAAGCTGAGACCAATATTCTGAGACATGTAGACTACACAGTCTGGCACACACCTGCCATTGTGGAGGAGTAGCTACAGACAATAGACTGCTGGTTCTGTGTAAACGGTGCAGCACCTTGTTAGTATGCTGGCTGGGGAATCCCCTTCTTGTGTTTTTTCAACTGCACAGAATGGCCATATCCTTCTGGGGCCATACCTTCAGCTGTACAGATATACCCAGGTTATCCAGAGGCAGGACTCATATATCTGATCAGTTTACCTTCACATTGTGGTTTACAAGCAATTTTGTGGCTATTCATTCTTGGGTTTGCAGTCAGGGAGTAGTATGGGCAGACATTATGGTTTAAGACTTCACACACTCCATGACATCCATGCTTCTACACCCCTCTGTTATTCTATCCTCTTACTAACATTATGTAAGCAATATCTCAGAGGTATCCCTATAGTTGGGCCTTTATCCCAGTAGTATTTATGGCTTGGTCCACGGTCCTTGCAGTAGGACATGGGGAGGCATGCTACTGGCATTGGTCAACATGGCCTTGCATTTGTTTTCTGTTTACTGTGTTAGGTTGTTAGTTGGGACCCCCTGACATTCTATACATTGGCACTATGGGTGAGGCATGGGCCTTTGCCAGAGGACTGTAAGACATTTGAGAGTGTTGCAGGCCATCTGTTACTGCATTTCTACATAGGATTGTGGGGAGGGGGGTGCACACCTGCAGATTTTAAACATTTGCAATGACTGTAGCGGTTAGCGTTGCTGCCTCACAGCAAGAGGTTCTCTGGTTTGATTCTCAGCTGGGGTGCCTTCTGTGTGGAGTCTGCATATCCTCCCTGTGGTCATGTGGGTTTCCTCTGGGTGCTCCGGTTTCCTCCCACATCCCAAAGACATGCTGTAGGTGGATTGGACACTCTAAATTGGCCCTAGACATGAGTGCGTGCATGTGTGTGCCTTCTGTGGAAGGTTAGGCACCGGGATGGCAACTCGATACCGTAAAACTCCACTGCCAATCATGAGCGGACAGGGGATCTGCTGTGGCGACCCCTAATCCGGAAAAGCCGAAAGAAGAAAAAGAAAAATGACTGTACTGGTATTCCAGTTATTTTGTTGGCTTCCATTTCATATTGTATTGTAGCCTATCATACAGAAAGGAGGCATATCAGCAGAGTACACATTAGATCTTAATGGCATACATTTCAGCTTCAGACTTCTTACCCTTCAGAACTAGAATTCAACTGCCAGACCTGTTGTAGTATGTCTGAGTAGGTCTGGTGGAGGGCTGTTCACCATTGCCATCATTTGGGGCCCGTAACCCGGCCTTTCTTTATGGTCATCTACACCTGTCCTACTGGTGAGGCTGGTGGTGGGTATGTGACCCTCACTGACATCCATGTGTGTGACCTATTGACACCCACAGTTATTTAGGCCATCACATGTACTACGGTGGGGGTTGTTACCTTCTGTAGTGCTGCCTAGTATGTTGACACAAGTATTTGTTGTTAATTTCCTGTTGTCCCATATAGCTGTCTGCTGCTAACCCATTCAGCCACCCAATTCCCTTGCATGCTTGCATCCATATCATATATACAACTATGAGAACATACTACTCAATTCAGTAATTGATAGGAAGGGTGACTTACCTTATTGCTGGGCCAGTATTGAGGACGGTGCTGGAGGGGCTGACTATGTTGGATGCACGTAGTACACTCCCTATACATGGTAAAGCACAGGTAGTGTCATGTTTGGCATCCCTTTTACTGTATGTGCGAGTCGGAGAGAGGTATCAATCCCTGGGTCCCCACAGTGTCAGTGTGTGTGCTATGCCAAGGCCTGAGCATACTGGGCACACCGCCTTCTGCCTACAGAGGCAGGCTCAGGATGTTCCTCCTCCAAGTCCCTCTGTACCTGTGCTGGCCTTGGCAATGGTGGGAGGCTGTGTGGCCCTGCCCTCTGCTGTTCCTGCTGCAGCTGTTTCCACAGGATCATATTGTGTAACATGGCACATACTATGAACATTTGTGTACATGTAGCTGGAGAGTACTGCAAGGCTCCACTGCATATGTCAAGGCAGCAGAACCGTGACTTGAGCATCCCAAACACACACTCTACAATGATCCTGGTTTGTGTGTGTGCCTCATTATGGTGTTCTTTTTCGGGTGTGTGTGCATTTCTGATGGGTGTCATCAGCCATGGCTCCAATGCATAGCCAGCATCCCCCACTAGATGGCCATATGGGATGTTCCCACTGGCAAACACCTGATACAGCTGTGAGCAATGCTAGATGTGGGATTCATGATAGCTTCCAGGGCTGCAAGCACACACATTCATGATAATACCATGGGCATCGCACATGACCTGGGAGTTGATGGAGGGGAAACCCTTGTGGTTTATGTAGACCATACCCCGCTCACCAGGTGCTGCTTTGATGTGGATGTGTGTGCAGTCTATAGCACCAACTACCTCAGGGTATTCTGCCATATGGTAGAAGAGACCATACTTCTGGTCAACACCTCATGGGTGTTGAGAAAATAAATGTGCTCATTGGCATGTGGTGTCATGGCCTACAGGAACTGGTGGAGTACTCTGAATGCTGATGTCTGTGAGACCCCCATGATATCCCCAGTTGGTCTTTGGAAGGTACCTAAGGCTAGTATTCTTAAGTCTAGACATGCCTTGGTATCCACTGGGAAGGGTTCCCCTCTATTAGTTCTCTGTGTGAGGCATGGCCGGCACAGCTCAGTGATTTGCTGTAGAATGTCCCTGTCCACCCTATAGTGCTCCACTATCTCCAGATCATGTAGGCCCTGGTAGGTTACCCTGGGTCTGTACACTCTTCTCCTCCTCACTGTGGGTTGGTTGTCAGTATTGTCCTCCTCACCACCCTCAATCTCTAGCACATATTGATGGAGTAAAGCAGCAGCAGCCTCTAACATTTTTAGTTAGTTTTGCCAGTTAAAAATCCCCCGTCTGTATACACTGGTGGTGTAGAGTTTATGGGGAAAAAGCAGTCTGAAAGGTGTTTGCATAGTTAACAGTAGTGTGCTGGACTGCTGCATGTGTGATTTACTGATTCTGATACATTCTACCTGCCAGCTATGCTAGTTCTCCTTGATTGCCTTCCTACTGTTGTTTCCCCAAAGAGCAGTCTGAAAAGTGTTTGCTTAGTTTATAGTAGTGTGCTGGGCTGCTGCCTGTGTAATTGGCTGATTCTGATACATTCCACCTGCCAGCTATGCTAGGTCTCCTTGATTGCCTTCCTACTGGTGTTTCCCCAAAGGGCAGTCTGAAAGGTGTTTGCATAGTTTATAGTAGTGTGCTGGGCTGCTGCATGTGTATTTGGCTGATTCTGATACATTCCACCTGCCAGCTATGCTAGTTCTCCTGCATTGCCTTCCTACTGCTGTTTCCCCTACATCCAGTTTGCAATGTGCATAGTTTATAGTAGTGTACTGGGCTGCTGCATATGTATTTGGCTGATTCTGATGCATTCCACCTGCCAGTTATGCTAGTTCTCCTTGATTGCCTTCCTTCTGCTGTTTTCCATTTCCAGTTCCTCCATATTTAAGCCCCGAGGTGCATCACGCATACCCACTGCTCATATGTAAACAGTGCTGCCATTTCCTCTTTTTTTTTTTTTTGTTTAAAACCTAGTGTGCAGCGAGTACACCCATTTAGGCTATGTACACACTGCTCAGGCACATCTGACACTCCCCCTTCCATAGCTGTGCTTAGCTAAAACACGGGCCACAGAGCTCCAATTAGCTTACAGCAAGCATGACACCCCCTTATGAAGTCATTCAGCTCTTACACTTGCACTGTTGTATTGCTGCACCTACACGGTTAGGTACAAGCTGACACTTTGAGGAAATTTGTGATTCAGTATAACTCCCCTCATTTGCATACCCTAGTGTGTAGTTCATTAGTTACTGCTCTAAAACGGACCCTTTCCCCTTGACAACTAGTGCTCCCTGGTAATGTTTACATTCTGTATGTCATTGACTATAATGGCAAAATGCAGAATTAACTTAAAATTGACATTCTCATTTTTTTTTATTTTCGGCACAATCCTTTTTGTGCGCCACTGCCCTAAGCTTAAATGGCCGAGATAAGCCAAAATAAAAGTTTAATTTAAAAAAAACTGTTTTTAATGCCAATGGCCTTATATTTGGCCATTGGCATGTGTATTAAACATAATACATGCTTTTACACAAGCTATCATGCTTTCGTATTGTCAGATGCAGAAATGTTTTCGATTACTAGCTAAATACATTTCTGCACTGACACTGTTCTTATACGGAGTCTGTGCAGCTTGGTGAATCACAAAACCACATTTGCTTGTTTTTCACTGGCAAATGAGGTGATTTGCATATTTGCCAGCTTTCCATGCAGGAACAGTGTAGGGTTGCTCCTGTACGTGAAAATGGCACTATCCTGAATCGCTTGGTGGCCATTTTCCATGTAGGAGCTCCTACACTGTTCCTGCATGGAAATTTAGGCTTCATGATTCCCTGGGATTGTCTTTGCATAGACTGTGTTTTCCCTGATTGTAATTGTAATAATTTTAATTAGATAATTAGCAAGGTTAAAATAATCCCCGGGGTTCAGCAAACTTCCATGCAGGACTAGTTTATTCCTGCATGGAAGGGACCATTCCCGTGCAGCATGGCAGCGCTCCATGTATATGTATGAAGGCACGCTGCCGTGCTCTAAAATGGACATGGTTCTGTGTGCGAGCACAGGAGGCATGTCTGTGTAGTGCACGGACACTAAATACAACCCCTGTGCTCAGAAAGTGCCATATGGCACTTCTGAAGCTGTACTGGCATAATATTAGAGCTTAGCTCTAATATCATAGTGTCTGGGGACACTGAAATGCAAAATAGAGCATTTCAGTGTCCGCGGATACTGAAAAAAAAAACGGCAGTAGGAAAGCCATACAGGGGGTGTGTCACAGCTCCGTACAGCACTTCTGCATTCTGCAGAAGCAGGAAATGTGTGCAAATGCACACATAACAGGGAATAAATTCCCCAAGTGTACACAAGCACAACCCCAGTCCCACAAAATACATAAAGCCCATACTGTACATGTCATGCATCAGCATGAAACATGCACAGAATCATGAAAGCCCAGTCAGTGCAGTATGTCACAAACGCAGCCCCAAGTAGTTGTCACAACACCACAATACGCACCCCATAATGTACAGAAAATAATAATAATAATATATCCTTGTATATAATGCCCTAAGGGATGTTTAAATGTAGCTAAGTGGGTGTGTACATTACAGCTTAAACATCCCATAGGAGTTAAATGAAAATAGATAAGAAAAAATGTCCAAGCCTTTATAGTGTAGTGGTTAGAATTACAGCTTTACATGCAGGTATGCAGCGTTCAAGTCCCAAGACAAGAAATTTATTTTATCATGTGAAACTAGTGTTAAAATTATTGTAGTAAATGTAAATTATGTAGCAATTATTTTTTGTCAACCAGGGTTGAGTAGCAGTTCCAAAAGTGAGATGTCAGTGTAGAAAAGCTTTGAAACCCCCATATAAACACATGTGCCCCATACAGTATAGTCACACAAGAATATAATGTAATGAAACCACATAGGGAGATGTCATGGAAGGTAAACGTATAAGTATAAATGTGCATGTAAATATTTAATTTTATATCATACAATGAATGGCCATTAACATACAAAAATGAGTATGCTAATTGGTCAGCGCAAACAGAGTGCCCGTTGTAACTCTGAGAGTATGCAAATGGAAAAAGGTCCAGATGCCTGGACTATTTCCATTTGTATATCACCTGTGTGTATTTCCAGTCTGCAGAGATAGCAATGGGGAAATGAAGATCTCGGTTGTTTTTTTTTTGAACATATCTCGCTATGTGTGATGAGTTGAAGAACTCTTATAACATAGCAAGATATCATAAAAAATGCAATGGAGATCTTCCTCTCAACAGAGAAAGGAAGATCTCTATTGCCTTTTTAATATATCTCACTATGTTATACGAGTTCATCACCTAGTGTAACATACCAAGAGATGTTTCAAAAAGCAATTGAGATCCCCTATCTCTGTCGCTACATCTGCAGAGCACTGATGAACTGCGTAAGTGTGGGAACATGTCCCTTATGCATGTGCTTACATCAGAAATGGCCCAGGATATCGGAAAACTGTGGAAGGGCAGCATGGAAGCATGATACAATGACATTATGTAAGAAAGGTAATTATTGTCTACTTAAATAATGTTATCGTATAATAGCAATAACCCACGGCTGAGTATGGGCAGTGCTTGACTTACCCACGCTTGGCATTGTATGGTCATGAGGGCATTGCCCTCATGACAAACCACACCAACTGTGGGTAAATCCAGCATTACCCACACCCATTTGTGGGTTATTATTTAAATATAACATTATACATATGATATGCATAAATGTGCCTTAATCAGTTTGTATCCCTCAGACCTTGTTTTGCCCAGCAACAAAACAGTTAGCTCTGCCACGTTTCAAACCTAGGACACTGTCGTCAGCAATCATACCAACACACCACTATACCATCTGACCTGTGAGACATTTTAGTGCTTTAACGAACATATCCTGCAGTCAGGTCATTTAACATTAATAAATAAAAACAGCGGCCCCAAATGTTGAACCTATGATCCTGAACAGTTGAATCAAAGAAATGTACCAGTACATCAGAAAAGCTGTAGGAATTGCTGTTGCTTTTTCAAACATATCATGCAATAGAGGCTACAACATTAGGGGGAAAGTGTCGTGGAACCCTTTGTGCATTGTTTATAAATACACTCACACACACACACACACACACACACACACACACACACACACACACACACACACATATATATATATGTGTGTGTGTGTAAAGATATATATGTCAGATGAAACATATATATGTAAACATACAGTCGTAATATAGATATATATATATTAAATATAATGGGAAAAAAAAAAAAAAAATATATATATATATATATATATATATATATATATATCTGTGTGTGTGTGTGTGTGTGTGTGTGTGTGTGTGTGGCTCTACTTCATATGTTCGACACTTCAGAATGCCGAATTTCATATGGCTGAGATCATATGATCGACATTTGAAATGAACATATGAAAAACAAAAGTAAAAAAACAACAAACACTTAACTAAACACTGCTAGCAGGGGGGCAAGCCCCCTGCACCCCCCGTAACTTAAATATACCAACTCTGAGATAGCACTTCATTGCAGGAATGGAAATCTTTCCATTCCGCACTGTATGGAGATGCTGGTTACGCATTGTTGGCATTTCAAATGTCGATCATATGGTCTTGGCCATATGAAATTCTGCATTTTGACGTGTCAGCAATGTGAAGGGGACCCATATATATATATATATATATAAACATGCAGTGCAGTTATTTCTCCAAACCACTCCTCGCAACCTGTTAGTGCAAGGAACCTGTACAAAGACTGTAAAGGGGGGAATGGGCCACATGGACATAGTTAGAAAATCATTGTTAGAAATGAAGACGTGTTACAGAAACAGTGTGTGTTTCAGCAGACAATCACTGAATGATATGATGATGGGAACTGACATGTCATGTCATGTATTTACTGACATAAATCCTTGGATCATCACCGTGATTTACCAGACAAATAGAAATAAATTGTGGAACTGAACAAACATATGGACCAAACATCTGGACATTCTGTAGAAAATCTGGCTGTGGAGAGGTCTGCTCAGAATCCCTTAATGCAATGAATGTGGACTAAGCCTGACAAAGTGGGGGGACAAAGGCATGAAAATAGTGACATGTACAAAATATGTCAGTAGATAAGCTGAGAACGTTCATGTAATAACAGTGTATGTCCTAACATATATCAACTGAAATATCACAATACCAGGACTCAACTGCTTCACATTAGTGACTGACCTCAATCTAGGTTTGCCACCTCTCCATTTTTTCCGGACTATCCGGAAATCAAACTGATTCTCCGGTAGTCTGGAAAACACTGTACAAACTCCGTTATTCTGTTTCAAAAAAGGAAACAGGCTATCGAGGTTTGTAAATCGGCTGATTTAGTATGCTTTTTTACAGAAAAGCATAGTAAAGCAGCCAAAAACTGGCAGCAGGGATGGAAAAAGAGGGCATTCTCTGCCATGTGATTTCATTGTGATGTCACAAAATGGGCAGAATATGGTCGGAAGAGGGGTTGTGTGGGCGGGGTTACTGGTGATGCAGGGGGTGTGGCTTTACTCCAGTTTTAGCCACAACAAAAGGTGGCAACCCTACCTCAGACCCCACATCATCCCATTGATGTGTCATGCATACATAACAGTTATGGTGATCAGACCAAAGATATTAGCCATACAACTGGACATCCAATGAATATGTGGACATAACACAACAGTAGGGAAACTACACTGAGATACCGAGCAATGTACAGACTAAATTCAGACTGACATAACACTACCCATGTCCATCTCTGGGTCTGTACACATGCAGTAGCAAATATATGAGGCAGTACAGGGATGTAATAGTAGTGAAACACAGACACTGGTGTGAAAGTGCATACCCCCAAGCAAGTGCACCACAGTGAAACCAACATACCAGTAAGCAAACTGAACATGACAGTTTAATACTGTGAGAGCAACCACATACCGTTTGCCACTCACACATTACTGCTACATATACTACCCCAATCCAAGTGTACTGGGAATCCAGAGGTGTTACATGACATGTCACAGTCAGCCCCTACAAGCATACGGACCTGATAGACCACCAGCAGCTGTAGCAGCATGCAGAGTTAGATAGGTAAAGGATGTATGGCACTCACAGCTGCTAGTCTCCCTACCCAGCCTAAGAAAACATAAACACACAACACTGCTACACAACCTTGGCAGAATGTTCACAATGGCCAGACAGACATACTGTCATTTGTGCATATTTCCAGAGAATTACCAGGGTGTGGACACATAACCCTGGCTACTGCTGCATATCATAGCCAGGAGTCTGCCAGGTCATTGTCATGCTAACTGGTGTTCATTTGGTAATTAATGATATACCATACCTCTGCACCTCATAGTGCAGGACATCTGGACAATGCATAGGTTCATAGGTTCATAGGTAGGTACTAGGCTATCAGCCCTAGGGCCTATACAAGCCTAGCCATAATGATTCCCTGGCTATTGCTTCCCACAAATATTTACTCTCCTGGACCCCTGTCTAGCAGGGCTACTTTTGTGATGCCCAGGGTGAATTTCCTATCTCACATCCAATCATCAATGTTCCTGTTGAAGAGGGCCATTGAGGTGCTCTGCCTGACATGTATGGGCAGCCTATTCCAGAGTTTGGGGAACCTGTCCCTCCAGCATGTTCTATTCATCGTAATGACAAGGTTAAGGTCCCTGGAGCATGTGACTCAGAGGGATTGGGATTTCTTTAAGTGTAGCATGTCCAACAACTCTGGGTTTGACATGGCCTTGTATGTTAGGCAGAGATTGCCTCTGAGTAGGCAATATGTGACAGCATATAGCTGGAGTTACTTTAGACTGTCAGCATAAGGCATCTGCTTTAAGCCTGTGATTTTTGTGAGGTATTTCTGTGGTCTTTCTAGTTGTTGCAGAAGTCTTGTGATGTACATACCAAATGGGGCATTGTATTCTATAATGGATCTAATGAGGGATGAGTACAGTGGGACAATGACCTCCTTTTTTCTGGATGAAAAGCCCTTAGTGATGAGGTGTGCCACCTAGAAGGATTTTCTAACTGTTGTGGCTATGTGGTTATCAGGTGAGACCACTGTGTCCCTAGGTCTCTTATCACACTTTCTGTGTTTAGTGAACTGCCACCTATGTGGTAGTTCAAGGTTCATGTTTTTTCCCAAAGGGGACAACTATACATTTTATGGCATTTAGCTTGAGCCCATGGCTCTGGCACCAGGCATCTGTTTCAATAAGGCCCTTTTGTAGTATACCCACATCATTTGGGGATTCAATAATGGCTCCCAGCTTGTAGTCATCTTAGTGTTGGCCTGTACTTCAGAGAAGTAGATGCCAAACAAGAGTGGTCCCAGGACAGAACCCTGCAGTACAACACTTGTCACTTGTCTGGAGCTGGATTTGGAGTCGGCTACTTTTATAGTGTGTGTTCTGTCAGTAAGCCAATTTACAACCCATCGAGTGATGTAGGGATTAATGCCCAGCTTAGTAAATTTATCCATGATTCCAGAGTGGGGGATAGTGTCGAAAGCCTTGGCGAGTCTCCTTGTTCAGCCTGGTGAGTGGGACATCAGTGTGCCTGACTATAGAGTCACCTATGACTAAAGTGTTGGGTACGTTGTCTTGCCTTAGGGGCTGCTGTTGGGTGGCACACTGGTGTTGTGAGCTATGTGACGCTTTGGTTGTGTTTGGGGGTGGTGTTTGTGTTTCAGCTTCGGAGGTCTTTGTTGCTTGGGCAGGTTAATGTTAAGAGCCTCCATATATGTGGGTTTTGTGCTGCTATGTGTGGGTTTTGGTGGTGTGAGTTTTGAAGGACAGTGTGTTGTTTGAGGTGTTGTTTGAGGTGTTGTGTGAGTGTTGTGTGTGTGTTAACCTTCTACTCTTGACTGTCTAGCGCAATCTTGGCTGGAGAGAGCTTTGCTTCCAGTTTGGCTATGTAAGTGCATCTCTCACAGGTTGTAGTGTTTGGTGGTAGGAGGAGAGGGTTGTCTGTGTACATGAGGCAATTGCTGCATTGCCCCAGTATGCCCAGATTCACCAGGTGGGCAGGAGAAATCACCGGAAGCTGACCCTTGGACATGCCTGGTTAGGTGCTTTCTCTGTGTAGTACAAGAGCTGTTTTCCCTTACTTTTTGGTAAGGTACTTGCAATTGTAGGCTGTCTATTGCCTATGACTATTTTTTCCTTATTACCAAGGAGAAGTGAGTGCTTGTAACAAATTAAGGCTTCCTAGTGCTTTTTAGTGGGTTTTAGAGCAGGTGCTAGTCACAGGTATACAGATTTTAGTGCTACTGCTAATAAACTAGCTTGTTCTAAGGGAAAATTTGAAGAGCAGACTTTCTGGCATCAGGAATAGTTTAACCTTAGCCTCACTGTGCTGCGCAGTGCGCAAATGTGCGCAAACACGCATATTTATTCCAGAAAGTTGAAAGGGATAGAAATCAGCTGAAAATGGCCAATAACATTGCAATTTCAGAGCTGGAAACCACTCCTCTAGTGTAAGATAAGCAGTACAATGCTCCCACTCTCACCGGTAAGCAGTAGGACCTCCCTCTACCACAGCAAGGTCTGGATAGCTCTGAACACTGAAACTAAAGTCCTGAAACCAGCAAAGCCTGGAAACTGGACTATTCTAGTTAGAAAACGCAGGAAATTAGCAAACAAGATAGAATTTTTTTTTTTGATTAAATCAGGCTAAACAATGCAGTTATACAGTAAATAAGCACAGAAAGGCTAATGCACTTGAGTGTAAAGCCCAGAACAGTAAACTCAATTAAAACTTTGCAAAATTAGAAATTTGAAAATTTAAACTTTTCAAATAAAGCAAGGCAAGTGCACAACTGGAAAATGACTTACAGGCAGAAATACAGTGAAATAAGTAGCTAGTCTACTTTTAAGCTTTCTGAGAAGTACAGGTAATAAAAATGACCAAAATCTGCAAAAAATTAAAAATACTTGCAGTTAGCACAAAAAGTCTCTCTTTCTCATTTCTGGTGCTGTAGTAGTCTGCAGGATGCCCCAACATGATCTGCTGATCTACAACAAGCATGGCATATGTATGGGTCAGGGGGCTGGAAAGAGGGACATATCACACATACTGGTGTTACAAATTGAGACAGTAGATGCTGTTACATTTGTTCTTGTAACATCACATCCTTGAAGGAAATGGTGTGTGGAACACCAGTGGATGACAACATGTACTGACTACAGTCCTCACATGATTCTACCAACCCCACAAAAAACAGATGTTGGTCGAGGAACAGACCAAGCATAATAGGCAAACATCTGGACAGTCTGTGGACAACATGCCAGTTGAAAGCTATGTCAGAGGCATATCACTGTCAGATGTCAAGTCACCCAGTAAATGCATGTCCAAACTCTGTCAATGTAGCACCCCCCTATGTGTATAACAACACTAATGACATACAAGCTGTACGAAACTCTGGAGCATTGTCCCCCATGTTGCTAGGCTGTCTCCACATATCCTGTTCTGTGAGGTAATTCCATCTACTGTATGTGAAGCTGTAACACCTACACCTCCGTAATGTCCCCTGCACAGGCCAGATAAATGTGCAAGGCCCACATGAAGAGCATCCCATATGGTGGAACTAGTAGCTGTGTCCAGGCCCACAACACAATACTATGTGGGAACATACATAGCTGTATGGCCTCAGCAATACCCGACAGGATAACATCAACCTCCTAAAGGTATGCTGAATGCTTGTGGTGGACAGCAGCAATACACAAACCACAGACTTGGTCCCTAGATTGGCTATACAGGCCAAATCAGGAGCACACACCAACCTGGCATCACGTTAGCCTTTGTCTGATCAAGCATATAAGGTCACAGGTGGAGTGCTGTAAGGCTAACTATGAGTACAAATTGGACACATACACCAAGGCCAATCACAAGGCCATCTTCACATATGTCTGCAATCTCTGAGGCCATATACCAGCCCACCCTGTAATGGTGGCCAATCAGGCCACATATACACACAACCTGCTGCAGATAGGTTTAGGGCAAACATCACCCTCTGGCTCAGCAGCACTATAGCTGGATATGCACTGCACCCACACCCCTCCCCTCATCACCCGTAAGCAAGTACATATTGCCTACTTAAAAGCAACAAATGTAGGTATCCATGGCACCTGATAACATCCCTGTCTGCATCCTACATTAACTTAGGCATGTATACCCAGAAACATTACCGTAGTCACAACAAGGCTTGGCACCATCCACACCACATCCACATGGAAGATGGCCAATGTCATCCCTTGACACAGACCTGAATGAGGAGTACAGGAGTAGGAAATTAAGTAGGCCTCATTGGGGGGAATATGACACCTCAAGGCCAGCAGTGCAATGCAAGCAGATACAGTGCTGATATGTTACAGGGGTATGGTGTGGTCGTGAGTAGTGGCTACTGGTATTCAATGTAGATGTTCAGGTTCTGTACATATGTTTGCCAAATGTATGAGGTCCTGTGATGTGTCTCCCTTGTGTCTCCCAGTGGCAATGTCGCATCAGCAAAGGTCAACATTCTCAGTGGCTCAGATAAATATAATAATAGAAGCCATACTACACAACCATGCCATAATGTTTGGCTGGAGCCAGTAACATCTGCAGGAGAGGACTGCCCTGTAAATGATGTTGGCCTGCACACATGTACATATGAGCAAGTCTGGCATCTGGCATCATGAAAGTGACCTCATACACCATGCATGGCAAAGGGCTGCTGCTGCAGCCAGGGACTGCACAGCCATAGGCATGGACCTGGCCTTGCAGCCCCACTGCCACCCACCAGGGAGCTCCACAGGTACCTTGGGGCACCCATCCCAGTACAACAGCAGAGTACAGACCTCCTCCACATACTGGAGGTGGTTGGCACCCAGACAATGGATGAGGAGTGTTCAGGTAAGGCCCCAGTGTAAATTACTAGACTAGTGTAGCAGACATACTTGTAATCATAGAGTATCTACGTACATGTGTCAGGTGAGATTGCAGTTGTAGATGGGGTTTTCTAATGCACAGACGTGCACATTTATGGTGAAGGACAGCAAATTGTGTAGTATTGGGGGCTGTACTGCACATATGCACACATGCTGCATCCATCCTGTACCAGTGCCACTTGTGGGTCTACTGACCATACACCCCTCACACGACTACCTAGGTCCCTCCTGTCTGCATGTGGGATGGCAGCCTGCAGCTGGTGAGTATACAATTGTATTGTTGTGGTTTGCCAGTACCCCAGGCATGTGAAGGCTATGCAGTGTGCCATGCACACAACTGTCACTCATAGCCATATTGCTTTATGTGCATGTTCACCTGTGCTGGGGTCAGCTGCATTGCATCACAGTGGTCACCACAGGTGCCAGTCTGATGAGAATGTTTCATCCATGTAGCATAACACATAGCCTGTCAGTGCAAGACATCTGGACAGAGAGCAATACAATGGGTGGACAAACGGCCTAAGGTAAGAACATGTGTGAAACATTACTGTCATATAGTGGATATAAACAGTGTACACACCCCTGTTAAGATGCCAGGTGTTTGTGATGTTTGTACAAATTTAGACCACAATATGTCAGTACTCATTCTTTTCCAAACAGTAATGTGACCTATGACATGAACAATCCACTGTACAAACAATCTGTTGGCCACCAATCTGTTGGATGCAGCAGCTTGTGATTTACTGACAGCATACAGTCTGCTTGGGTACACAACAGCCATCAAGTAAAGGCACTCTGACTAACACCAAATAGTCTGCTGTCCAGGTGGGATAACCATGACATAAGCTCAGTTGCCTGCAACAGCAACAGCCATGGCTTGCAGACAGCATACAAAGCAGCAAAGGGATCTCATATTTGAAAGCTATGAGTCAAGAGTGGGGTACAACAACATTACCACAGCAGTGCACCATGGAACACAGTAGAGGACAGTTGTCAAAAGGTGGAGTGAATATGGAACAATAGTGCTGTTGACAAGAACCTGATGTCCCTCCAAAAATGATGACAACACATGTCAAGACCTGGCCAGGGAGGTTGCTAGGGGACATACAGCAACACTGAGGGAGTTGCAGGAACCCCTTGCTAGTACTGGTGTTCTGTACTACCTGTGAGAACACTCTCCCATATTCTGCATATGTCTGACCTATGTGGTAGGCTCAGAAGATGGAATCATATCCCCACACCAAAAACAGCCAGGAGTGGATACAAATTGTAAAAAGCACATCATGTCTCCCAAAGGCAGGTATGGAAATGTGTTATGGTGTAATGAGACTAGGGATCGACCTCACAGCCACAATACCAATGGGTATGTGTGGTGCACAAGCAACACCTCTCATAACCTGAACACCAACATCCCCATGGTGAATCACACTGGTGGCAGCAGCCTGCTGTGGGGCTGCTGTTCCACAGACAGAACAGGGCCTATAGTCATGATGGTGGGACTTTTGAACATTTCCTAATAACATCCACTTCTGCCAAAAATCCATCAGGCATCTGCAAGATCGCTGAAGATGAGGAGGTGTGTCAGCCTTCAATATGACAAAGAACTGCTGCATACATCCAAAGCTACCTAAGAATGGCTCCATCTGAACACAAACATGGGTATGGATTGGCCCAGCCAGAGCCTAGATTAACACCATATAGAAAACCCCAGTGTGACCTGATGATAGCTGTGCATGAGTTCCCTTGTAGTCTGACAGAGTTGGGTGAACTTTGCATGGAAGAGTGGCCAAATAATGCCAAGTCAGGATGTGCCATACTGACAGACCCCTTCACAAGAAGAGTGAATGGTGTAAGCCACTTATAAGATGCTTCAACAACTTATCATTTTAAGAGTGTGCACATGTATGCAATCAACATATTGTACATATTGCAGTCATCATATTTTATATGTATCACATGTGTTCGTTTATGGATTGGACTGCATAGGTCATATTTCACATGGAAGGTGGGTGACATATTTGAATGCATTATTGTGGTCTCATCCTCTATATTACAAGAACATGGCATGTTAACAGGGCTGTGTACAATTATCATATCCACTGTAAGCTTACAAGGCTGGTGGTGTAACAGGGATTGTGTGACCATACATTCACTGCTCGTTTGCAGATCTGACAGTCACATGTATGTCATTAATCAGTGATGTCAATCCTCAGATCATCCCACATATGTCACAGAGAAACACAGAGGTTATGAGAAATAGAGCAGACATATGAGCCAGACCACTACACATCCTGCAAGGATATGTACAGTTGTGAGGTATGTGCTGTAGTACTTGCCACTGTGCTACACAGGTGGACAGCAATGATGTGTACATGGCTGCAGTCTGTGCTGGGGAACGGCCATCACACTCTAACACTATTCACATATTCCAGAGCTACATATGTTGTCTTCCTCTCACAGGTGGCAATGGGGTCTGTGTTCCCCCTTTTTGAAACAATGCCAGTATCTCTGCAGACTCTGCCAATGATGATAAGAATACTGAGATACAGGTGGGGTTGTCAGGGGCTCAATCTGTGCCATTAGTTGGCATCCCACACTTGTGCATACCATCACTGCACACAGTGACAATGCCCACACATACCCCATCACCAGTGGCCACAGATGATGAACAGTTGGTAGGTGGTGGCATTGAACAGGCTAGTGTGGTGAGTATGGCAGGTGTGAGATTAGATACTGGCCATAGCCAGAGTGCAGGCAAGGTCCCACACAGGCAGATGGACAGGAGTACTTGCAGGAGGAACCCTACTCATCAGGCCACTGTTGCAAGTGCCACAGAAGGCGTCATCAGATGCATGTTCCAGGCTGTCATGGATGCACAGACACATAGTGAACACCACAACACACAAATACTCAGGGTGGTGGATGCAACTCTCCCTGATGTATGTGGTGACATACATGACCTAGTTGGGTCCACACATCAATATACTGAGGTGTGGATACAACCACAAACTAATCACCTTGAGAATCAACATTCCCCCCCACCATGACAAACACCTCCAAAGCAAACCATGGGCTCCTTAAAACAGAGGTGGCTAAGTTCACAGCACCCATGCAAATAGAGAATAGTTGCATGACCACCAGATCATACACCAGTGCACTGTACGAACACATACACATATGCATGGATCTTGTCATGACCAATAGAACCAAGAAATTGTCCTCCAAAACAGGAAACCAATGTGGTGGTCCCCTGCCATACACAAACTTGACAATGGAACAAATAAACTGATGCGGAAAAAGGTGAAGTCCCAAGACAGGAACAACTCACTGGTCTCAACAAAAAGTTGAGATCACTTATCAAATCTCCTAAAGCTAGCTATGAAAACAGAATTGCAGTGGATAGGAAAGATAAACACAAGGCCTTCAATAGTTATGTGAATAATCTCCATGCCAACACCCAGATGTGCCCTGAGCTACTTTCCCAATGGTACCTCCTATACTGAGCCAACAGATATTGCCAATATACTGGCTGACAGATTCATTGCCAACCTGACCCCTCTCACCCCCCCAAAGGACCAATCACAATACCAGTAGATTGCCAGACACTCAGTATTACTGCTGCACAGGTTAAAATAGCACTGTCCAAGGCCAGGAATACATCTTCTACTGGGACCTGAGAATATCCCTGGCTGTGTTGTACATGAATTACAGAGTGACCTGGGACCACACCTATATGCCCTGTTCAATCACAGCCTCACCTCAGGCTTTGTTCTTACCAAATGGTGCACTACTACAATCATCCCTCTCCACAAAGTAGGGGTGACTACAGACCTTGGGAACTGTCACTCCATTAGCATGATTAGTCTGATATGCAAAGCTATGGAACACATCATCATGGACCTACTAAATAAAGATATAGGGGATCTCCAAAGTCTGGATCCCACACAGTTTGGTTTTGTGGAGGGTAGATCATGCCTGCTCAATCTGGTCAACTTCTTTGAGTCAGTCACCAGAGCTGTGGATGATGTCAATGTAGTCATACAGCCTACCTTGATCTGGCCAAGGCCTTTGATACCATTCCCCATTCTGGAATCATATAAAATCCACTAAGGTAGGCATCAACCCCTATATCACTAGGTGGGTTGCAAACTGGCTCACAGATAGACCCATGGTGTAAAAGTAGCTGACTCCAAGTCAGACTGGCGACCAGTCACAAGTCAGGTCCCCCAGTGTTTGGTCCTGTGTACTCCCCTGTTTGGTATCTACTTCTCTGAAGTGCAGGCCATCACAGGGGTACTCTGGTTGACAAAGTTTGCAGATGACTGCATGTTGGGAACTATTATTAACTACCCAAGTGATGTTAACATCTAGCAGAAAGGCCTTACTGAGACCAACATATGCTGTCAGAAGCACAGCCTGAAGTTCAGTGGCCAAATATGTGTCAGCATCCCCTTTGTGCACAACTCAGTTCTCATAAATCACCACATCAATGGTAGTCCACTGAACACAGACGGCATTATAACAGATCTGTGAACACAGGTTGACAGCAACCTCTCTTCAGACCACCACATTGCCACTGTGGGAAGACAGTCCTTCTATGTGGAGCATCTGATTACTGATGGTTTTGCATCCAGGAAGTAGGGGGTCATTGTCTCCCACTACCCTTCCCTCATTAGGCCAATCATTGGGTACAATGTCCCATTTGGCATGTACCTCACTGGATACCTGCAACAAATGCAGAGGCTGCAAATGTACCTCACAAAGATGATCCTAGGCCTAAAACAGTTGTCCTATATGGACAGACTCAAAACACTCCAACTACTATCTGTCTCAAATCGCCTACTTAGAGGCGATCTCTGCTTACCCTACAAAGCCATGTCTTGACCCAGCTCTGTTAGAAATGCTACATCCAAGGATATCCCAATCTCTTCACACCACATGTTCCTGAGACCTCAACCTCATTATCACAATCAACAGAACATGCCAGAGGGATGGGTGCATAACCCAGAGACTGCCTATACTATGGACTAGACTTCCCATGCATGTCAAACAGAGCACCTCACTGGCCCTCTTCAAGAGAAATCTTGATGAATGGATGGGAAATAGAAAATTCACCCCAGGGATCACTGCAGTGGCTTTACTCCACAGAAGCACTGGGAAATAATGTCAGGTGGCACAATGACAGAGTAATCCTCTGTATAGGCTTGTAAAGGTTCCAAGGTCATTAGTCTAGTACACACCTATGAACCTAAACATCTGGATATCCCATAGGCATCTGTACAAATGACTGGAATGGCCTGCACAATGGTTTAACATGCTGCATGTGAGGCAGATGCCATTACCATGCTATATAAGGTAATGCCATCAGGAGGTAGTAAACATGCATAGATGATACACCAATCAAAATGCTATCAGCCAAACAGGATATGATCTTTGGCCAAAGGAACACACACACACTTGCCAGTACTGAGAATTGTGCTAGTTCTTTATGCCTTGCACTTCAAATGGCATTATGGCTTGGCACTTCACCAGGTTAATGTATCAATAAGTGTGGCACAGCTGGGAGCTGTCAGCAGTACTCATTCATCACAGAAGTAGTCCCAGTACTTACTAGTTATGTCCACCCCTCCCAGCATGATTACAGGCAGTATTCTGTGCTGTCATCCATTACCCTGGTGCACTTGTCCATCCTGAGGCACTGTTGCAACTACCTCATGTACACAGACAACAATCCCCATCTAAACTCCAAACACTCAGATCTGTGGGAGTTACCCATATATCAGTCAGTGTGGACATATGCAGTCTCCAGCAAAGATTGGACTAAGCAGGTCAAGAGGATAAGATGAACACCTGCACCACGCCATGTGGAACACATAGCTCACCATGACACCCAATCTGACAACCATAACATACAGTGAAAAGCCACACACCCACTTCACAGAGGCACTCAATGGACATTTACTCAAACAGCACAGACCAGCAAGACAGACACCCACTCAGGCACTATGACATGGCACATGGCAAGGCACACATATTTAACCTGCACAGTGTGCCCCTTAACCTAAGCTCCTAAGGCTAACCACCTTGAACAATACAGTGCTCATGGGTAACTGACTACTGAGGCATGCACATATCCCACTCACTAAGTTGAATACGGAGCAGGTAACAGCCAAATATCTAAACATGCCAGCATCCAACACATGACACAGCCAGTCATGGCACTCAACAGCAACTACAAGTATCACTCTGTATTAGGCTTGCCACAACTCCGTTTTTTTTCCGGACTATCAGGAAATCAAACCGATTCTCCGGTAGTCCGGAAAACACTGTACAAACTCTGGTATTCTGTTTCAAAAAGGAAACAGACTATTGTAGTTTGTAAATCGGCTGATTTACTATGCTTTTTTTACAGAAAAGCATAGCAAATCAGCCAAAAGCAGGCGCGAGCGGAATGAAAAAGAGGGCATTCCCGTTGATCGGCTGATTTACTATGCTTTTTTTACAGGAAAGCATAGCAAATCAGCCAAAAGGAGGTGGCGGGAAACGAAAAAAGAGGGCGTTCCCGTTGAGTGATGCTGTCGTGACATCACAAAATAGGCGGTATGTTGGCAGGAGAGGGGGTGGGGTGGGCGGGGTTACTGGTGATGCGAGGGGCATGGCGTGGCTCCGGTTTTAGCCGTGAACGAAGGTGGCAACCCTACTCTGTATCCATGTGGGTGTGAATGACCTGGGGCACAACTCCCTGGATTACATGACAGGAGACATGGTTGAACTCTGATTATGTTGCCCAGGCAAGTGTAACAGTAGCTCTGAGCAGTATACCGCCATCACCCAGAATGATGCTGTGGTACTATCAACAGATGACTGACTGCAGCATTGGCATACATGTTTTGTGTCATTCTCAGGGTATCCAGTATCACTCTGCTTGGGATGACATGATTGACAGAACTCAATCCCCTGGATTCACAATGTTCAGTGTCGGAATAACACTATTCTAACACAGAGTGGTTCGTGTCTGTTTAGAGCAGCAGCACGCCTTGAATATTAATGAAGACGTGCTTCTCAGCTCTTACACAGACACAGATATGTGTATGAATGCGAGGGTGTGTGTCTGAGAGCAGACCTCTCACAATATACACGCCTCCTGCACGGAAGTCAACAGCAGCAAGGGTGTGTGTCCGTGAATAAAAAAAAACTAAAACAGTAAAGCACACACGATACATTCCCAAGTATGTAAGAGCAATGTTTAAAATTTGTCCCTATTTGTTCCCCCATCATTATATGCTTTCCCCAGAATGTGTGTGAGTACAAGGTAATGCAAAGCTCTTGTCATGGTATCAATGTTTACACAGCCCCCCACACAGATAATGCAGATAATGGTGCAGAAAGCAATGTCCATGGCCCTAGAAAAATAATCAAAACACATATTTTTTATTTTATTGCCCCTCTGCAATAAAGTTTAAAGTGTAGCAACAAAATAAACAGCTCTTGCTGGTCTTGAACCCAAGACCCCATACACCAAAGTCAAAATACTTAACCACTAAGCCATTTGAGATGTAGACTATTACTGTTTTTCCTAACATATCATGCACTCTGGTTATTAAACATTAATGCAAAATAAACATCCATCCCAAGTCTTGGACCCAGGAACCTGTACACTATTGTCAAAGCAATTAATCAGTAAGCCATGCAAGATGCAGAATTTTATGTTGTTCTTTCCAACATATCATGCAGTCCGGTTATTTAGCATTACTGGAAATAAAACTGTCAATCCCCACTCTTTAACCCAGGAGCCTGTACACCATAGTCAAAGCACTTAACCACTAAGCCATTCAAGCTGTAGAATATTATGATGTTTTCCCAACATATCATGCAGTCCAGTTATTTAACATTAACGGAAAAAAATGTTAGCTCAAAGTCTTGAATCCAGGACCCTGTACACTACAGTCAAAGAACATACCACTGCACCATCCAAGCTGTATGAATTATTCTTCCTTTTTCAAACATATAGTGAAAAAGCTCTGTGGAAATATTCTTGTGTTGTATATAGACATATATACATATCTATATATAAACATATGCATATATATGTATACCTATCTATCTCATAATTTGATGTATTTGTAGAATGTGATACACACACACACACACACACACACACATATGTATATTATATATATATTGTTTTATTTATCTTCATAATTATATATATATATATATATATATATATATATATATATATATAAATATATGTGTGTGTATGTGTGTGTGTGTGTTGAAACATATTTATGGAAACATAGTGACACACACACACACACACACACACACACACACACACACACACACACACACACACATATATATATATATATATATATATATATATATATATATATATATATATATATATATATATATATAGACATTCTAAGGGGATCCAGTCTGCCTGGGGTGACATGAATGACAGACCTTGATGCTTTGCCAGAGATGGCCTACATCTGTCACCCCTAGGCTTCTGAATACTGGCCAAGCCTCTTGCCACCCCTATAGTGCCTTTTTTAGGCGGTGTTCCAAAGACCAAATTACCACCTACCAGCTACAAACAAATTGCAATCTGAGAGTCATGCTGCTCAACGCTAAAAGTTTAAATATCAAAATGCACTCACTCGAATCACTCTTTAAAATGGAGAACATCCACATTTGTGCTGTAACAGAGACCTGGTTCAAGGCAGCAGAAAGCACCCCTGCACTGCCAGGCTATAACTCATTCCACACCTTTTGGCCCCAGAACTTGGACTAAAGTTCCAAACACAGTGGTATTTCCATATTCATAAAGGCTGCACACACCTCCAGACTGGTAGTGCAACATAATGCATCTGAGATACCTCAGGTGCAGCTAACATTGGGTAAGACAGTGATTCATGTTGTAGCCTACTATAGGTCCCCAACCATGTCCCAAGACACACACTCCACATTCTTAAGCACCCTGGAGAATATTAGGGTCCAAACTAACACACTCATACTGGGTGACTTCAACTACCCCTCCATTAACTGGGAAAACTACTCATGTACCAATACACTTGCCCAACGCTTTCTGGAATTCATAAAGTCCAATGTCCTCCAGCTCATTCTTACCTCCACTAGAGGTAGCAGCATCCTTGACCTGCTCATTACTAACATGGGCGACTGTTGCTCTACACCAATAGTCAACTCCTCTGGTTAGATCTGACCACAAATTAATCCCCACCCACACAAAGGTAGCCACCATGAAAAACTTCTCCAAAGCTAACTTTGGGCTCCTAAAAACTGAGGTGGCTAACTTCACAGCACCCATGCAAATGGAGAATAGTTGCATGACCACCGAATCATACACCAATGCACTGTACGAACACGTACACAAATGCATGGATCTAGCCATACTCAATAGAACCAAGATGCTCTCCCCCAAAAAAGGAAGCCAATCTGGTGGTCCCCCTGCCATAAACAAACTCTACAACAGAAGGAGGGAACTGATGTGGAATAAGGTGAAGCCCCAAGACTGGAAAAACACCTTTATCAGCCTCAACAACAGGTTGAGATCCCTCATCAAATCTTCTAAAGCCAGAAAACAGAATTGCAGCAGATAGTAAAGACAACCAAAAGGCCTTCTATAGTTATGTAAAGAATCTCCGCAGCAATATCCAGATTTGCTCTGAGCTATTGCACAATGGTATCTCCTTTACTGAGCCAACAGATATTGCCAATATACTGGCTGACAGATTCACTGCCAACTTTACCCCTCTCCCCCCCCAAGGACCAATCACAATACCAGTAGATTGCCAGGCACCCAGTATTACTGCTGCACAGGTTAAATCAGCACTGCCCAAGGCCAGGAACACAGCCTCTATGGGACCTGACAATATGCCTGGCTGTGTTCTACATGAACTACAGAGTGAACTGGCACCTCACCTGTGTGCCCTGTTCAATCACAGCCTCACCTCAGGCTTTGTCCCAACCGAATGGGGCACTGTTACAAATCCCAGGAGCTATTGCCCCATTAGCCTGATGAGTTTGATATGCAAAGCTATGGAACGCATCATCATGGACCTCATAAAGAGGGATATAGGGAATCTCCAAAGTCTGGATCCTACACAGTTTGATTTTGTGAAGGGTAGATCATGCCTGCACAACTTAGTCAACTTCTTTGAGTCAGTCACCATAACTGTGGATGAAGGCAAGGTGGTTCATACAGCCTACCTTGATTTGGCCAAGGCTTTTGATACCATTCCCCACTCAGGAATCATAGAAAAACTCACTAAGCTAGGCATCAACCCCTATATCACTAGGTGGGTTGTAAACTGGCTCACAGATAGAACCCACAGTGTGAAAGTAGCTGACTCCAAGTCATACTGCTGACCAGTCACGAGTGGAGTCCCACAGGGTTTAGTCCTGGGTCCTCTCCTGTTTGGTATCTATTTCTCTGAAGTCCAGGCCAACATGAAGGGACTGTGGCTGACAAAGTTTTCAGATGATTGCAAGTTGAAAGCTATTATTAACTCACCAAGTGATGCTGGCATCCTACAGAAAGGCCTTAATGAGACCGACTGGTGTCAGAACCCCATAGCCTTAAGCTCAATGCCAAAAAATGTGTCGTCATTCCCCTCGGGAAAAACGCGGTTCCCTTGAATTACCACAGTGATGGTAGTCCACTGAACACAGAAGGCATTATAAGAGATATTGGAACACAGGTTGATAGCAACTTCTCATGTGATCACCAAATTGCCACTGTGGTCAGAAAGTCCTTCTATGTGGCACATCTCATCACTAAGGGTTTTGCATCCAGCAAGAAAGAGGTAATTGTCTCCCTGTACTCTTCCCTCATTAGGCGAATTATCGAATACAATGCTACATTTGGCATGTACCTCACTATACACCTACAACAACTGGAGAAGCCATAAAACATACCTCACAAAGAGGATCCTAGGCCTTAAACATTTGTTCTATATAGACAGACTCAAAAAACTCCAATAATTCTCTGTCTCATACTGCCTACTTACAGGCAATATCTGCTTGACTTACAAAGCCATGTGTGACCCAGCTCTGTTAGAAATGCTACATCTAAAGAAATCCCAATCCCTCCGCATCACACACTAAAAAAAAACACCTCAACCTCAGTACCACAATCAACAGAACATGCTGTAGGGACAGGTTCATAACCCAGAGACTGCCCATGCTATGGAATAGACTTCCCATACATGTCAAGCAGAGCACCTCACTGGCACTCTTCAAGAGAAATTTTGATGAGTGGATGGGAAATAGAAAAGTAACCCCGGGGATCACTCCAGTGGCTCTACTCGACGGAGGCACTAGGAACTATGGTTGGGTGGCATGATGACAGGGTAATTCTATGGGCTAGGCTTGTAAAGGCTCCAGGGCCAACACCTATAAACCTATATATATATATATATATATATATATATATATATATATATATATATATATATATATATATATATATATATGAATGATGGGAGATATATAAATATGTGTGTAAATGTATACACGTATCATCATGGAACTTATAAACAATGACATAGGTAACCTGCAAACTGTGGACCCCACCCAGTTTGAGTTTGTGAAAGGTACATCATGTCACCTAAACCTGATTGACTTCTTTGAAGCAGTCACCAGAGCCAAGGACAAGGCCAAGGTGGTTCACACAGCCTGCCTAGACCTTGCCAAGGCTTTTGACAGCATCCCCCACTCTGGAATTGCATGTAAATTCACTAAACTAGGCATAAATACCTATGTCATGAGATGGTTGCCAACTGGCTTACAGACAGAACCCACACTGTGAAAGTAGCAGACACCAAATCTGACTCCAGATCAGTAACAAGTGGAGTAGAACAGGGTTCAGTCCTTGGCCCTCTCCTGTATTACATCTACTTCTCTGAAGTTCAGACTAACACAGAGGGTCTATGGCTAACATAGTTCGCAGATGACTGCAAACTGGGAACCATTATTGAATACCATAAAGATGTGGACAGTCTACAAAAAGGCCTCACTGAGACAGATGCCTGGTGTCAAAGCCATGGCCTCAAACTCAACGCCAGATATTGAATTGTCATCCCCTTTGGGTAAAACTCAGTGCCCATGAACTACCACATAGCTCCTAGTACACTTAACACTGAAATTGTGATAAGAGACCTAAGTACACAGGTGGATAGTAGTCTCTCCTTTGATAACCACATTGCCACAGTACTCAGGAAATCCTTCTATGTGGCACATCACATCACAACAGGTGCTCATCCAGAAAAAAGGAGATTATTGTTCCTCTCTAGTCATCCCTCATTAGACCTATTATACAGTACAATGGCCTGTTTGGTATGTACCTCACAAGACATCTACAACAACTGGAAAGTTCACAGAATTACCTCACAAAGAGGATCACTGGCCTCAAACAGATGCCCTACACAAACTGTCTCAAAATACACCAGCTTTAATATATTGCATATCACCTACTCAGAGCCAATCTCTGCCTAACATACAAAGCCATGTCAAACCCAGAGCTGTTGTTCATACTACATGTAAAGAAATTCCAGTCCCTCCAAAACACATGCTCCAGGGAACTAAACCTTGTCACCACAACAGACAGAACATGCTGGAGGGATACATTACTGTCCATAACACTTCCCATACTCTGGAACAAACTACCCATTTATGTGAAACAGAGATCCTCATTAGCCCTCTTTAAGATAAATATTGACATTTGGATGGTAAATAGGAAATCCACCCCATGATTTACTTCTGTGTGTCTGATCAACAGAGGCACAGGAAATTATTTGTCTTGTGTGGTGAAAATCAGGGAATCTTGTTGGCTAGGCTTATATAGGCCCTAGGGCCAATTGCCTAGTATCTACCTATGAACCTATGCACACACACACACACACACACACACACACACACACACACACACACACACACACACACACACATATATATATATATATATATATATATATATATATATATATATATATATATATGTAGTTATATAACATGCAATGCAGACATACCTCAGTATTATACATATCAACCAGTGCGTGACTAATGAACAAAGGCTGTACAAAGGGTGGGAAGTGGGCCACATATACAGACATAATCAGAATATTGCTGTTATCAGCAGAACTGTCTGAACGATATGATGATGGGAACTGACATGTATGTCAGTCTTCACTGACATAAATCCTTGCATCATAACAGTGTTACCCAGAGAAATGCAAATAAATTGTGGAACAGAAACAAAGTATGGGCCAAACACCTGGACAGTCTTCAAACAGTCTGGCAGTGGAGATGTATGCTCACAACTCTTTAGTGCAATGAACCTAGAAAAGCCAGACAAAGTGGGGGGACAAAGGCATGACAACAGAAACATATCCAAATGATGTGAGTAGATAAGCTGAGAAGGTTGTTGTAGTAACACTGTTCTTGCTAATATATATTGACAGAAATATCACCTTAGTGCATTTTATAGTTAATGTCCAGAAGCCAAAAGAAAGAACCACCTTAACAGATACAAGTATACATAATCTGAGGGTTATGCTACTGTGCTGTGGAGATTCTATAGATAACTATTGAAGGCCTTGTGGTTGTCTTCACTATCTGCTGCAATCATGTTTTCATAGCTACCTTTACAGGATCTGATGAGAAATCTCAACTTTTGGTTGAGGCTGACAAGAGAGTATTTCCACTCTTGGGACTTCACCTTATTTCACATCAATTTCTTCCTTCTATTGTAGAGTTTGTTTATGGCAGGGGACCACCAGATTGGCTTCCTTTTTTCTGAGGAGAGCATCCTGGTTGTATTGTGTATGGTGAGATCTATACATTTGTGTATGTGTTCGTACAGTGCATTGATGTAAGATTCTGCGGTCATGCAACTAGTCTCCATCTGCATGGGTTTGATGCCATTAGCCACCTCTGTTTGTAGGTACCCAAAGTTAGCTTTGGAGAAGATTTTATAGTGCTTACCTTTGTGGGGTGGTGGGAGGGATGTAGATTTCCAAGGTGATTAGTTTGTGTTAGTATCTAACCAGGGAGGAGTTGACTATTGGTGTAGAGCAATGTTCGCCCATGTTAGTAATGACCAGGTCAAGGATGTTGCTACCTTTAGTGGGAGTAAGAATGAGCATGTCCAGGGCATTGGAATTATTGAATTCCAGAAAGCATTGGCCAAGTGTATTGGTACATGAATAATTTTTCCAGTTTATGGTGGGGTAGTTGATGTCGGCCAGTATGAGTGTTAGGTTGGAACCTAATATTCCCCAGGGTGCTTAGGAATGGGGAGTGTGAGTCTTGGGCCATGTTTGTGGACCTACAGCAGGCTATGACCTGTATTGCTGTCTTACCCAATGTTAGCTGCACCTGCAGTATCTCAGATGCATTATGTTGTACTAACAGTCTGGAGGTGTGTGCATACATTATGAATACTGAAACACCACCACCTTTGCAGCTTCAGTCCAAGTTCTGGGCCAAACAGGTGTGGAATGAGTGATAGCCTGGTAGTGCAGGTGTGCTTCCTGCTGCCTTGAACCAGTTCTCTGTTACAGCACAAATATCAATGTTCTCCAGTTTAAGGAGTGCTTTGAGAAAGTGCATTTTGAAATGTAGACCTCTAGTGTTGAGCAGCATGATCATCAGATTACATTTGTTTGTAGCTGTTACAGTGGTAATGTGGTCTTTGGAACACTACCTAAAAAAGCCACTATAGGGGTAGCAAAAGCTTTGGCCAGTATCTGGAAGCCTAGGGGGGACAGATGCAGGCCATCTGTGGCAAAGGATTACGGTCTGTCAAGCATGTCATCCCAGGCAGACAGATAGTGGAACCCCTTAAATGATACCAGAAATGTAGCCAATTGTTGAAATCAATCATTTTCAGCTTGTACTGTGGTATCATTCTGGGTGATGGTAGGATGTTGCTCAGGGCTAGGGTCATACTCGTCTGGGCTACACAGTCGGAGAACTCCTCCATGTCTGTTTCCATTTAGTCCAGGGAGGTACGTCTCAGGTCATTCACACCCACATGTACAATGAAAGAGTCATATCTGTTGTTGAGGGACCTCAGTGTGTGTGTTATGTGGCAGATCCTGGTGCCTGACAAGCAGCTGACTGTCACTTTCTCCTTTTTTAACCTAGTGAGTGGGACATCACTGTTCCTCACTATCAAGTCAACTATGCCTACTGTTTTGGCCATGCTGTTTTGCCTTAGGCACATTGGTTGACTGGCACACTGTTTAGGAGACATATGTGTCTTGTGATTAGTGTTGTGTAGTGGTGGTGGAGTGCCTGTCTGCCTTGGAGGTCTCTGCTGTTTGTGCAACTTTTTATTGAAAGCTTCCACAAAGGTGGGCATGTGGTTTGTGTTTTTATATGAAGGCAGTGCTGGTGTCTGTTCTGTAGGGCTGTGTGTTCCATGTAGTGTGATGCAAGTGTTGACCTTCTCCTCTTGACCAGTTATTCTGGTCATGGCTGGAGAGTGTGTGGCTACCAATTTGGATATATAAGTGCATCTCTTGCAAGTCTAAGTGTAGAGAGGTAAGAGGTGAGGGTTGTCAGTGTACATAAGGCAGTTGCTACATTTCCTCAGGATGACCAAGTTCAGCAGGTTAATAAATGAAAGCACAAGGAACTGACCTGTAGACATGCCTGGTGGGGTGGCCATTAATAATAATTACTGGAGCTGTTTCCTCATAGAACACTTTGTGCTGTTAGCACTTTTGTGTGCTAAAATACTTGCTACAAGATGTCTGGTAAAGTGCTAAAGTAATAAGCTACTGAAAGTGCAGGAGAGAACTAGCATATCTAAGTGACTAGGGCAACACTCGGAAGCTAACATACAGTCCTGGATACAGAAAATCTGTATCTGGACTAGACTAGTTACAGGAAAGGTAACTAATTAGTATTATTTTAATAGTTAAATGTCTGGTATATTATATTTGTCTCCATGGTAGTGTAGCTGGTGTACAATGGATGTGTGAGTGCATATCACATATGCAACCACCCATGTATACACGTGTCCCATACAGTATACTCACACCCCTTGCTATTGTAATGACAGCACATATAGGCATGTTATATAAAGGAAATAATATACACCTGGCCTGCAACAAAATATACAGCCCTTGAATCCAGGAACCTGTACTCAGTAGTCAAAGCATATAACCATTAAGCCATCTGAGCTGTACTATTTTATGTTTTCAGCCACAGCATGCAGTGCAGTCGGTTTATCATAGGGAAGGAAGACTGTGGAATCAGTAATGATTTAGTTGTCAATAACTTGCAGCACTGTCAGAGCCAAGAGCACCTTAGTACAATTCTGGACCATGCCAGATGAAGTTGAGGGACCAGTCTATGGACATACATACACATTGGTAATGATACAAAGGGACCCATGCCACTGACATCTGCTCCCCCCCTACACAGTACAACTAATAAGTACACAGTACACTGCTACAAAATCAGGATAGGCCATACACAATGGCCAGACACACACTGACCTCTTAGCAATATAACTAAAATGACTGAAGATAGTAAAACAACAGACAACCAGCCATCAATACACACAAATGTTTTAATGTGTTTTGACGTCAAATATTACAACATTACAAAACATATTTGCCTTAAATACAGGAAGCCATTGACAATTACATATGTTCTTCAATAGCCTCCAATTACACTCCTCAGTTAACCCCCTAGGGAATACAGTATCAAATGAAACAATGCACATTGATTCTTTACATAACAATGGTTCTAAGTGTTCAATCAAACTGAGAAACAGGCCTTTTCCAAAAAAGTACATTGTAACTCACTACAGTCCCCATGTGAAATGTATGAAAAGTAACAGCTATAGAACGTTTGTCCATGTAAAACTAATATCTCTCACATGTTCTAACAGTCTGATTCTAAGGCATGTCCTACTATTCCGCAAACTCACCTCTTTACTGTACAGAGTTCTACATGCTGTCCAGCCTTTGCACTCATATGTATGGCCCCTACCTTACTTAATTTGTCTTATTCCACAACATCACTGGGATGATAGCAGGATGTCAGCACTAAATTTATTTTTTATTTTTATTTATTTTTATTTTACATTTGTTGACCGGGCTAGTCTAACTGGATATATGTCCATTTTCAGTAGAGGCCCGGGAAGAAAAGCTCCAAGTTTTAATACATAGTAAAAAATCAGTCTACATAAAAGTTAAGACAGTCAAATCAGTAAAACAGAAAAAAAAGTAAAAAAGATAAAATATGTACATTTTTTTTTTTTTTGAGATGAGTAGAACAATATTTTCAAGGTAGCTTAGAATAAAAGAAAGGATAAAGCAAGAAAGAGGTGGGGTAAAAATAGGAAAGGTATCGGAGATATAATAGGATGAGTAGAGGATTAGATTATTTTCATAGGGCTAAAAAAGTTACTTTTATGAAGGGGAGGGAAAACATACACCTAAGAAGAGAGGAAAGAAAGGAAGCTTTTGAGTACTTGTTCAAAGGGTAGGTTTCCTGTCTTAAAGAGTAGCTGTGGAACTTTAGAAAACATTTATTGGGTTATTGGTTAGAGAAAGGGGGAAAGGAAAGGGCGATAGGAGACAGAAGAGCAAGCTAGTCAGGGTTAATACAGGGGCAGAGCCATTTTTTATTACGGTACAATTTGAGATTCTTCTTGAAAATAGGAAGACAAATCAGGGATGTGATATCAGCGGGTAATGTGTTCCAGTGTTTCCCAACTGAGTTGGAGAATAAGCCATCTCCTGTAGAGTTATTAGGTGTAGTAATGTTGATCAGAAGTTTGTTAGAGGAGCGTAGATGTTTCAGGTTGTAATAAGGGGTAATAAGGCTGGTGAGTATTGGAGTTTTGTTGGGTTGGTACAGGGTTTTGTGAGCTATTAGTAGTTGTTGAAGTTTAATCTGATTAGGAAGTTCGAGCCAGCCAAGTTGTCTTAGATTAATGCAGTGGTGGGTTCTGAAAGGAGATCCGGTAGCAAATCTAGCAATGTTGTTGTAGGATGTAACTAGTTTATTAAGGTTTTTTTTGACAGGTTGGTATAAATAGGACATGCATAGAGTAAAGTAGAGATTAGATGGGTCCTGGCTAGGGTAATTCTAGTAGCTGGGGTAAGAAATGGTTTAATTCTATATAGGGTTCCTATTTTTTTGTTTACATTTTTTATAGTAGAGTTAATGTGATTCTCAAAATTGAGTTTATTATCTATTGTAATTCCTAGAAGTTTTGTGGTGGTTTCAGGGGAAATACTAGTATTGTTGTTTGAAGTGATCGAGAAATGTAGGGGGATTTGGTTACGTGTTGGGGAGAAGAGTAGAAGTTTTGTTTTCTTAGGGTTGAGTAGGAGGCAGCATTGGGAAAACCAATGTTCAACTGTGTTAAAGGCTTTTTGTGTAAGAGACTGAAGTTCAGCATAAGAGGTAGCTTTGCAGATAATAGTGGAGTCATCTGCATATTGTATACAGTTAGAAAAAGGGATAGCTGATTGAAGGTCATTGATAAAGATGGAAAAAAGAAGTGGACCTAAGATAGAGCCTTGTGGAACACCTAGGGAAATAGGAAGGTGGTCAGATATTGAGTTTTTCCAGACTACTGCTTGTTGACGGTTTTCGAGGTAAGATTGAAACCAAGTTAAGCTGTTAGGATCCAGTGATAGATAACTGAAAATGAGGAGGAGCATTTTGTGATTTACCATGTCAAAGGCTTTAGATAGGTCAATGAATAGTGCAGAAGAAAGATTGTTTAAGTTGCGATTAGTGTTGATGGTGTTTGTGAAGGAGAGCAGAGCAGTGATGGTACTGTGGGAAGGTCTGAAGCCATGTTGACAGCTAGCAAGTAGGTTGTTTTGGAGAAGATGATTTAGGAGTTGTTTATGGATACATTTTTCTAAGATTTTGGCAATAGGAGATAATAAAGCAATGGGACGATAGTTAGATAGATCAATAGAGTTTCCTCCTTTGTGTAGTAGAACGATGTGGGATATTTTCCAGATATCAGGGACAGTTCCTTCATTGATGGATCTATTTATCAAAATAGAGATAGGATAAGCTACAGCTTTGGCTCCTATTTGCAGAAACTCAGCAGGGAGTTTGTCTTCAGAGGGTGAGGAGGGTTTTAATTTTTGAAGTAGTGAAGAAATATGAAAAATAATGAAAAAGGATACACCAGCTTCTTCAGATCAGTTAAACTAAATTTTCAAATGCATTATATACCCAACTTTCACCAATCATGTCTTCTGGTTAGGTTTATGATTAAACAATTAATTAATCAGCCATTCAAAAAAATTTTTTTTTTTAATCTATTCTCTCAGTATAGCTGTGAGGTCTTAAAGCAATACTTGTGATATTTACTTTATAACATTTCAGATCCATTTAACATGTATGCAGAGAGCAACCTAAGGATAGGTTTATCAATCACAAAATGAGACATAGTTCAGGCTTTTCTCAATACAGCATCGCGCTTTCAAAGGACTTTTCTTCTAATCCAATATTTAAAGTGTATTTAAAACCACTAGAGCAACATATATAATCAACACTAACCTCTTTCTGTTAAACATTCAACATTTTGTTAATAAGATCCATGCTTCGCTCCCTTTATTAAAACAGTTTAAACAAGGTGACTGTGTCACTAGATTCCTGATTGATCGCTGGTGCTTGGTATATTAAATCCATAACATTTGATTAATTGTTTACCTACAACCGTCAAATGACGCTGAGCGTCTTGCGGCATTAGTTAACATATGCGTCATGATGGAGGTATTCCAAAGGTATAAGCATAGCCCTTAACAAAATATAAATCATACAATGTTTTCAAAGTAATCAAGTTGTTGTTTGTTAATCATAAACCTAACCAGAAGACATGATTGGTGAAAGTTGGGTATATAATGCATTTGAAAATTTAGTTTAACTGATCTGAAGAAGCATGCGTTGAGCATGTGAAAGCGCTTATCCGTTCTTTGTGTTTATGTGAATAAAGAAGTTTCATTCTAGTGAAGAAATATATGATGTAGGGATTGGATGGAAGTGAAATGAGGGTGTCGTATTAACAGAGAAGGAGTGTAGATTTGAGGTGTCAGGAGATAGGTGACTAGCCAGGTTTTGTATAGTATTTGTGAAGTAGGAATTAAAGGAATTAGCTATTTGTATAGGGTTATCGGGGTTAGAGTCCTGTGGGTTGGGTGTGATTGATTGGCCTGGGGATAGTAGCTTATTAATGGTGGACCAAAATTTTTTAGGTTCCTTATTGGATATTTGTTGTAGATGAAGGTAGTAGTTCTGTTTATCAGATAGTATGGCTTTTTTTGTTTTGTTCCTACAGTCACGAAAGGTTTGATGGTCAGCTTGTTTTTTGGAAGTACGCCATTTTGCCCAGTTTTTGTTTCTGGTTATGATAAGTTGCCTAGTATTGTTGCTTATCAAGGGGGCGGGTTTGGTTTTGATTCTAATCTTGCGTATGGGTGCATGCTGATCTAAAATAGATAAGAATGTGGAGTTGAAGTATTGTACAGCATTATTGACAGGTAGTGACTTTAGAGGAGTCTAGTTACAGTGATGTAGTTGTGTGAGAAAGAGTTCTGAGTTAAATTTTTTTTTTTGAGCATAATGTACGGAAAGAGGTAAGAAAAGTGATGCTAGATTTTTTCTTATAATATAAGTTAACATGTGGTCGCTTACATCATCTGGTAGGGTGCCTGAGGAGTAGGTTTGTTGGGGAGTATTAGTAAGTATCCAGTTCAAAATGGAGTCTTTATTGTTACTTTTGTTGATTCTGGTCGGGCCTGAGATAAGTTGAGAGAAGCCATGGAGATTAATATGGGAAGTGGGGTTTGACTGGTTGCAATGATTCCAATCAATATTTAGGTCACCAAGTACTATTGTTTCTTGTGGGACAGTGGATACAAGCCAGTTGGGAATGTTCTCAAGGGTGTTAATATTATTTCCTGGGGGGAGATTTGTACAAATAATATAGATGACTTTACTTTTGTTTATTTGAAGTTTAGAGCATATAAGTTTGGCATTATTGTTTATGGGAAGGTTCAAGTTAATGGTGCTGATTTGTAGGTGAGTTTGTAAAGAATAGCAACACCTCCTCCCTTTACCTATCAACCTTCTACTGCATGACAACTGGACAAAGACTGTCATATAAGTGGAGGACAGAGGTCCAAACACAGGGCCATATTTGAAATATTGCTGTTATACACTGAGAAAGTTGCTGGTGTTACACAGTTGGTTGCAGCATCTCTGTTCTGAGGGATATGAAGTCAGAAACATAAATGGATGTTGCCATTTACTGGCAGCAATGACCAGAGTGTGCCACTGATTTGCCAAGGACAACACCTGTCTGGGTAACACACCAAACATAACAGGCAAACCTCTGGCCATTATGTGGATAGACCTACAGTTCAGAGCTATGCAGACACACAACTTTGTCAGACTGAAATCCATGCAGAAGTAGCATATACACACAAAGCCCATAAAACTAGCAGTAGTTACACCATATAACAGCAATACTCACATTTGGTCCCTAAGTCTGTAACCTTCTCCACAATTTAGTTGGCCTGGCTCCACAAGTCTTGTAAGAGGTATTCCCACCTGCTGTGTGTAACACTCAGTAGCCATACACTGCCAGGATGTGTTCCTCACAGCCAAGGCAAAGGGACAATGCCCACATTAAGTACTCAATTATAGGAGTGTGTTGCCATGACATTGGCTATTAGAAAAACTATCTAGCTGCTCTGCATGCAATTAGCAAATGGGGAACACCAATTGGTGCACAGGCCACCACCTGGTCAAGAACATTAGCTACAAAGGGCATGCAGACACCTATTCCAAACATCTGCCCACCAGTACTCCACATTGAGAAAACAAAAAGATGTGGAACAAGCTTCTGATGCAACCCAGTGTAGTGTGAAATAATAAAAAGGTATGTGAAATGAGTCATCATATAAGTTAATGTAGTATTTGCTTTCTAATAATGGGAAATAGGATTTTGAAAAATTTATGTCTGAGCAAGACTTGCTGTAGTGATGTCCTGTTAAGCAGCACCTATGGCCATAGCATCTGCCTCTCTCTGCTGTGACATAGAACACAGCTCAGACTCTAACTCACCCCAGGAAAGGACAGATCACATATAACAAACATTGGAATGTCTGTCAAACACTACTGACTGTGTCACTGCTAGGCCAGCTACAGGGCTATTTTACATATCCATACACTACCTGTGAATATTAGTATGACACACATGTTTGTTGTGTAAATCTAAGAGAACTATATAGTGTGTATACACCTTCCATTGCCAGAGAACATGAAAGATTCCATACTTGTGGATGGACAGGGGTGCTCATAGGTGAACTGCTCCCCATCATGCCCCTGCCACAAGTGCCACAGCAGGTGTCATAAGACTCATGTTTTGGACTGTCATGGAGGCACAGGCATGTGTCATATCTAACACTGGACATATTCTCAGGCTCACAAATGCAACACTTCATGCTATGTGTGACAACATCCTTGATCTTGGAGATGCCCACCGTTATTATGCTGAGGTCAGAGATAGACGGTTGGGTGAGATGGTGGCAATCATCAACTGTGGGATGTCTGTGCCACAGCATGTGGTGGGAGTTAGGTATCAGCCACGTGGATATAGGACAGCACATGTGCTGGGAATACAATGGTGTAAAACTATAAACCATGGCCACATTTGTCACTCAAACACACACAGTCAGAATACTGATTTCACACACACAAATATACACATTTGGCATGACTGAGATTAGAACCACTATGTGCCCAGGTCTTGCTATTAAAGTGCTCTGCATTTATTGCACACACCATGGAGAAAGTAGGGTGAAGTGTGCTCCACAGTTCCTCTAAGGTGAACAACATCCACTGGCCTTACACAGTATGGCAATGGGAGATGTCCTGGGTGAGAATGGCCAGGAAATACTATCAGCTACAGAAATATACACAATGACCAACACAGATACAGCCATACACACATTTGCCACACCTGGGCTTAGCAGCCCTGCCTATCTAGTCATTCAGTCCATACTGTTACAGAGTTTTGGTACACACCACATGCCTCATTGGGCTGAAGAGTGTCATCAGTTACCTTTATGGTCGATGGTGACAGTGATCCTCATACATTGGACCTTGGGACATGTACTGGGGGTACCATAGTGTAAAAACATTAAACCCAGCACCCCACCCACATTGGATATAGTACTCACTCATACCCATGATAATGCTATGACAAACCCACAATCACACATTTAGCAGGAATGAGATTCACACTTTTGTCTGCGTATCTAATTATTATTACTACACTGATATGCATTTATCGCATGTGCCACAGAGCTAGTAGGGTGAAGATTGTTTCATAGCTCTCCTAAGGTGAGCAACATCACTATCCTTTGTAATGTATGGCAATGTGCAGTGTATTTGGAGAATGAGGCCTCCGAATGCTGTCTCCTACAAATATGCACACTCACACACACTTGCAAACACATACACACACACATACTCACATTTTTCAGGACTCAGATGGTAAAGCACACCTGTCTACTCATTGGTAGAACAGTGTTATGCTAGTACTGCAAGCTCAAGGTAGCCCATATGGTGAAGAGTGTCACAAGGTACCTTTACAGTGCAGTACAGCAGAAGCCCTTTCTAAGTATAGCAATGGGGGTGTAGTGGATGAGAAGGTCCTCAAAGTATTTTCAAATACAAGTTGACAAACTCACAAACACTGTTATACTCAGTAATACACACAGAGACATTTGTCAGTAGTGAGGTCCATTGGTCCAGGTGTCCCTGGGTGTGTACCAGGCTAATCTCCATGGAGATATGAGAAGAGTAGGGCATGTGAGTACACTGGTATCATGGCACCTGACATTTGTCAGCATGCCATCTATCAACTACTGCCACTTGAGTGATCCCCAGGGTGACAGTTATATTCACCATCCACTCATCTGAATTTCTATTGAAGAGGGCCAGTGAGGTGCTTTGATTGACATGTATGCAACATATATTGCACAAAGTGGCCAGTGTCTGGGTTATGGATCTGTCCCCAAGCATGTTCTGTTGTATGTGGTAATGCATTTGAGGTATCCATGGCACATGGTGCATACAGAGTGGGGTTTCCTAGCTGTGGCATTTGTAACAGAGCTGGGCAGACATGGCATTGTTAGTCAAGCAGGGATTGCCTGTAAGTAGCCAAGATGTGACCGGGAGCACTTGAAGGTTTTGGCCTCTTTCCATATCAGACAGTTGTTTCATGCCTAGGGTCATACATGCCAGGTACACTTGCAGCCTACCCAGTTGTTGAAGGTGTCTATTGACTTACATAGCAAATGGGCCATTGGACCTGCTAATTGGCCTAATGAGCGAGGGGTAGAGGGAGACATTGACTTCTTCATTCCTGGATGACACACCCTTAGTTATGCAATGTGCCACATGGAAGGACTTTATGTCCACAGTGGCAATGTGGTGGTCAAAAAAGAGGTTGCTGTCAAGTTGTGTTCACAGACCTCCTATAAGAACATCTGTCTCCATTGGACTACCACCAATGTGGTCATTTGCGGACATCACATTGATTCAACAGGGGACTGGGGCACATTTCTTGACATTGAGACTAAGGCCAGTGTTCTGACAACAGTTGGAGGTGTCAGTGGAGACTTTATGCAGGATGTTAACATAATCTGGGGATGTAAACATAGCCCCCAATTAGCAATTGTCTGCAAACATTGTTAACCACAGTTCATTCCTGTTGGGCTGGATATCAGACTGGACACAGGACAAGAACCTGTGGTACTCCACATATGACTGTTTGGCAGTCTGACACCACTCATGACTGTTTTGCAGTCTGACATGGAGTCCACTGCTTTGTGAGTTCCATCTGTGAGCCGGTTTGCAGACCACTTTGTGACATAGGGATTAATGAATAGATAAGTGTATTTGCCTATGATTCCTGAGTGTGGAATTGTATCACAGGACTACAAGGGCCACATATCTTGTTTTGGACTCCATATTGTTCTACAATAATATCATGACAAACAGATTATAGGACTGAATAGTGTCCACAGCTACCACAAAAGTGAGCCCTGTACAGTGGAGATTTGGTAGCTTGCTGGGTGGACCACACAAAAGTGTAGAAAATCCCACCACTCAATGGATATGGGTCACAATGTTAATGACACAACCACAGACAGAAATGAGATTCAAACCCTACCTCATTAGTTTACTGCACTATAGAATTATGCATTTATCAGATGCACCACAATGCTTACACATTTAAGGGCTGTCCAAAGGTATCTTTAAAGGTGAGTGACATCAGCAGCAGGGATAAAGGAGTGGAAAGGGAAGTTTAGTAAGTGCCAATGGCCTCAAAATCATGTTTCTACAACTACAGACACTCTCACACAAACAAGCACACTTTTACATTTGGCAGGACCAAGATTAGAACTCCTGCTTAATTAGTTTATTACACTATAGTATTACATATTTATCAGATACACCACAAAGCTTACATATTTAAGAGCTCTCCAAAACTATCTTTAAAGATGAGTAACATCAGCAGCAGTGATAAAGGAGGGGAAAGGGAAGTGTAGTAAGTGCTAATGGCCTCCAAATCATGTCTCTACAACTACAGACACTCTCACACAAACAAACACCCTTTTACATTTGCCAGGACTTAGAACAGAACTCCTACTTAACTAGTTTACTGTACTATAGCATTACACATTTATCAGACATGCCACAAAGCTTACATATTTGAGAGCTCTCCAAATGTATCTTTAAAGGTGAGTGACATGCAGTGATAAAGGAGGGCAATGTGAAACGGAGTGAGTGGGAATGGCCTCAAAATCATTCACTTACAAACACACACACAAACAGACACACCTTTATATTTGACAGGACTGTGATTAGGATTGCTACATAAATAGTTATTGGTACTCTACTGTTTCACAGTTATCACAAGCACAACAGAGCCTATAGGGCTGAGGGCTAACAAAAGGAATTTGTACAGTGATTGACTACAGCACATGTTCTTATATTGGGTAATGGGATGTGTACTGGGTGGGGATGGAGTAAAACAGCAATTCCTTCACACACACAGTTGCCAGGACCAAGATTTAAAACCCTACCTGTTTATGTATTTGCTTTGGTAAGTTACGCATTTATTACACTCACTATTGAACTTACTGATCTGAGGTTTGTCCAAAGGTACATCTAAGGTGACATACATCAGCAGATAGTGTAAAGTAAGACTATGGGATGTGTACTGGGTGGAAAAGACTTCATAATGGTACCATCTCTCTCACTGTCTGTGTCTCTCTTCCCTTTGTGTATGTGTGTGCATGTTTGAATTATTGTAGTACATTGGCCTTAGATATGTGTGCGTATCACACAAAACAGATGGAGATTTACAACATATCAGCCACCTACAGCTGGCTGTGGGTTTTTCTGTCCAATGTGTGTGTGTGTGAAGACCAAACAGTTTACATTTTGGTGTGTGTGCATAGACAACTGCAGATAACAGATGTCTATGGTCCACTGTGGTGTCAGACATGAGCTTTATTTCTCTAAGTGTAGGAGTATGCCCAGTATGACCTTCTATATTGCTTGTGGGAATCTATTCCAGGGAGAGTTGTACTCCAGTCCAGGGTTTTGTGGGCTACAGCTACACCTAGCAAGCTATTTTTGCAGGATATCTGTAGATAGGTTTCCAATATGGAGACACAATTGGTCCAAACATGGGGGGATACTGTGTGTAACTAAGTTTCCTATCATTGTCTGTGTTGCTTGTGTAACATGTTCTGTTTTAGCATAGATTTTTGGATGTTTTACAGTGTAATGTATTGTGTCATCAACTACTGACAGATATCATTGTTTGCTCACAGGTGTTTACCAAGAAAATTCAAGAGCAATAAAGCAGAGACCAATATTGTGAGGCAAAGACTAGACATTGTGGCACAATCCTGCCATTGTGAAGGGGTGGCTACAGACAATTGAGTGATAGGTCTGTGTAAATGGTCCAGCACCTTGATGCTATGCTGGCTGGGGATCCCCTTCTTGTGCATTTCTCAGCTTAACTGAATGGCCATATCCTGCTGTGGGCATACCTCTCAACTGTACATATTTAGCCAGGTTATCCAAAAGGCAGGACTCATATATATGGTCAATTTCCCTTCACATTGTGGTTTACAAGCAGGTTTGTGGTTATGCTTTCATGGGTTTGCAGTCAGGGGGAAGTATGAGCATACATTTGAGTTTCAGACTTCACACACTCCATGATATCCATGCTTTCATGCCCCCCCCCTCTTTGTAATTCTATCCTCTTCCCAACAGTATGGGAGCAATATCTCAGACATATTTCTATAGTCTGACCTTTATCACAGCAGTATTTATGTCTTGGTCCACAGTTCTTGCATTAGGACATGGAGAGGTATGCTATCGGCATTTGTTAGCATGGCCTTGCATTTATTTTCTGCTTAATATGCTATGTTGTTAGTTAGGACCCTATGACATTCCATACAATGGCACTATGGGTGAAGCATATGATGGCACTATGGGTAAGCCATGGGCATCTGCCAGAGGCCTGTAGGCCACATGAGAGTGATGCAGGCCACTGCATTTTGTCATTCATATGTTATCAGGCTGCAAGCCACTGGATTCCCTTGGGATGACATGGGCAAGTGGGTGAGGTGTTCCTGGTTATCCTTCTAGTTCATAGTGATGCATCAGTGTGGATGTGTGCAGGGTGCTGCTTATGGCTAGGGACACACCTGCATGGGACACCATTTCAGCATGCTGCATCCTGTGTGTATTCCATAAAAGAAGTGTGATGATTCTGTAATAATTCCCAACAGCAAGGATATGACTGATGAAATACCTGTGGCTGTTGGGGGGGGGGGGTGGACTGAGTGCATGTGTGATATGGAAGCTTATGGCATCTGACTCAGATATAACTGGGACCTTCTCCTGCCTTGTATGTGGACATCAGCAGTATGTCATTACTTTATAACTGTGGATTTTGTGGGCTGCCAGTGATTGAGCATACAACCAGCATTCCATATTAGAGGGACACCTAACATGATGCTAACATCTATATTTAATTCCAAAGGTGTGTGCAGTTCAAAGTTACTTTCTAGGCACTGCATAGAATACTTCCACCTGTGTACTGTTTCTATGTATGGACCTCTGTTCATAGCCTGTCCAGCTTTCTGACAGTGACACATATTGACATCTGGACAGTGAGTGTGTACAACTAGTAACATAGGTGTAGCTGGGAAGCAGATTGGTTAGCACTATAGTTGTTGGAACATGGCCCTGTCAACTACAGTATTGTACCTAGGCCACTGAGACACAACATCTAGGCCTACATGCTCTCCACTTCCAGACAATATTAAACACTCACAAAAAATTGGCACACTGACTCCTGCATATAGTGGACGTACACCAGTAATCATGTTGATTGGGACAGCTCAGGCAATCTATGCCCCACTGATATTACTCTACAAACTTACATGTTACTGCCATTTATACATGGGGTTGGGGGGGCACACCTGACAACTTTACACATTTGCACTGACTGCACTGGAATTTCAGTTATACTCTGTTTGCTTCCATTTAGTATTGTATTGTGTCCTATCTTGCAGAATGGAGGCATATCAGTAAAGTACACAAGTTAGATTGTAACGGTATACAGTTCAGTTTCAGACTTCTTACTCTTCAGAACTATACTGCAACTGCTAGACCTGTTGTAGTATGTCTGTATAGGATTGTAGGGGGGCTGTTCACCATTGCCAGCATTTGTGGAGCTTTGCCCGACCTTTCTTTCTGGTCATCTACACCTGTCCTGCTGGGTGAGGCTGGGGGTGGGTATGGGAACATTCATTGACATCCATGTGTGTGACCTGTGGACACCCACGGTTAGTCGACGCACCACATGTACTGCAGTGGGAGTTGTCACCTTGAGTACTACTGCCTAGTATGGGGACAACAGTATTTGTTATGGATTTCATGCTGTCCCATATAGCTGTCAGCTGTCTGCTGCTATCCCATTTGGCCACCCAATTCCCTTGCATGTTTGCATCCATAGCATAGATATAACTATCAGAACATACTACTCCAGTCAGTAATTGATAGTAAGGGTGACTTACCTTATGCCTGGGGTGGTATTGAGGATGGTGCTGGAGGGCTGACTATATGAGATGCACACAGTACACTCCCTCTACATGGTAAAGCACAGGTAGTGTCATGTTTAGCATCCCTTTTACTGTATGTGCGAGTCAGAGAAAGGAATCAGTCCCTGGGTCCCTACAGTGTCAGTGTGTGTGCGCTATGCATTGCCTCTTTGCCAAGGCATAGGCATACTGTCTGCCTCTAGGGGCAGGCTCAGGAAGCTCCTCCTCCAAGTCCCTCTGTGCCTGTGGTGACCTTGGCAATGGTGGGGGGCTTTGTGGCCCCTCCCTTTGTTGTTCCTGCTGCAGCTGTTTCCGCAGGATCATATTGTGTAGCATGGCATATACTATGAACATTTGTCCATATGTAGCTAGAGAGTACTGCAAGGCTCCACTAGGTATGTCAAGGCAGCGGAACCGTGACTTGAGCATCCCAAACAAATGCTCTATGATGATCCTGGCATGTGCATGTGCCCCCTTATGGCATTCTTGTTGGGGGTGTGTGCATTTCTGATGGGTGTCATCAGCCATGGCTCCAGTGCGTAGCCAGCATCCCCCACTAGATGGCCAATTGGGATGTCCCCCTGGCAAACCCCTGATACAGTTGTGAGGAATGCCAATGTGGGAGTCGTGATAGTTTCCAGGGCTGCCAGCACGCACTTGCATGATAATGCCCTGGGCATCACACACAACCTGGCAGTTGATGGAGGAGAAGCCCTTGTGGTTGATGTAGACCCTACCTAGCTCACTGGGTGGTGCTTTGATGTGTATGTGCATGCAGTCTATAGCACCGACTACCTCAGGGTATTCTGCTATACGGTGGAGGTGATGCATTATGCTGGTCAACACCTCACGGGTGCTGGGGAAGTATATGTGCTCACTGGCATGTGGTAGCATGACATCGAGGAACTGGTGGAGTACTCTGGATGCTGATGCCTGTGAGACCCCCGTGATATCCCTAGTTGGTCTTTGGAAGGTATCTGTGGCTAGTATTGCTAAGGCTACGCATACCTTGGTATCGACTGGGATGGGTCCCCCTCTGTTGGTTCTGGATCTGAGGCAAGGCCGGCACATTTGCTGTAGAATGTCCCTGTCCACCCTATAGCACTCCACTATCTCCAGCTCATGTAGCCCTTGGTAGGTTATCCTGGGTCTCTACACTCTTTTTTTTTAAACATGTTTTTAATGTGTGCAAATGTATTGTGAAGCTTTTCTACCCAGACCTTTGCTGAAAATGGACCTGTGTCCAGTCAGATTTTTCCCAGTAAACAAATGTAAAATAAAAATAACTATGTAAATAAAAATAAATTCTCCTCCTCCTCCTCATTGTGGGTCGGTTGTCAGCATGCTCCTCCTCAACACCCCCTGCCTGTTGCGCATACTGGTAAATCAAAGCCACAGCAGCCCCTAACATGTTTTGTTAGTTTTGTGAGTTTAACATTTCCACACTTGTGTACACCAGTGGTGTAGTGTGTGTGGGAAAAAACAGTCTGTAAGGTGTTTGCTTAATTTATAGTGGTGTGCTGGGCTGCTGCATGTGTAATTGGTTGATTCTGATACATTCCACCTGCCAGCTATGCTAGTTCTCCTGGATTGCCTTCCTACTGCTGTTTCCCCTACATCCAGTCTGTAAGGTATTTGCTTAGTTTATAGTGGTGTGCTGGGTTCCTGAATGTGTATTTGGCTGATTCTGATGCATTCCACCTGCCAGCTATGCTAGTTCTCCTTGATTGCCTTCCTTCTGCTTTTTCCCCTTCCCATTTCCTCCCTGTTTAAGCCCTTCCTTTTTTTAAAATATGGTGCACACCTCACACAGATGTTCAGGCAATATACACAGTACTAAGCAACTCCAGACACATCCCTTTCCTTAGCTGTGCTTAGCTAAGACAAACACTGGCCTCAGTGCTCCAATGAGCTTACAGCAAGAATGACACACCCCCTTCTGAAGCCATCCAGCTCTTATTCTTACACTGCTGTGTGCCTGCACCTACATGGTTGGGTGCAGGCTGACACTTAGAAGAAATCTGTGATTCACCATTAATCCCCTCATTTACATACCCCCCCCCAGTGTAAGTCCATATTTGCACTTAACAACCACAACTCCCTGGTTTTGTTTACATTATGCATGCCATAGACTATAATGGCAAAATGCAGATTTCTTTAAAATTGTTTTTTTTATTTTTTGTTTCTTTATTTTTCCCACCCCCATGTTTTCATGTGGCTGCCCTGAGCTTAAACGGCCAAGATCGGCCAATAAATAAAAAAGTTTTATGTAAAAAAAAAAAAAACATAATTTAATGTCAATGGCCTTATATTTGGCCATTGGCATGTGTATTTAACATTAATACATGCTTTCCACAAGCTGTCATGCCTCTGTTTGGTCAGGTACAGAAATGTAATGAGTTGCTAACTGAATGCATTCCTGGCTTGATACTGTTCCTGCACGGAGTCCGGGCAGCTTCGTGGATAGCAAAATCACCTCATTTGCATGTTTTTTACCAGCAGATGAGGTGATTTGCATCCTACAATGCTTTCCATGCAGGAACAGTGTATGGCCACTCATACACATGAAAACGACATGTACTTGAATTGCAAAGTGGTCATTTTCCATCCAGGAGTAGTTACACTGTTCCTGCATGGAAAATAAACATTGCTGAATCCCAGAGAATGTGTTAATTATGGATTTCTAATTTAGGGTATATAAGAAGCACTTGGTAACAGAGTAGTTCATCTGATGAAGTCTGCCTGTTCATAGACGAAAACAAACTGCATTTTAAAACATTCATGGTTTTACAATATTTATTTATTTGTGGCCTTTTATTAGTTTGTTTAATAACTCAATAAACTTTGTATAGGACAAGGTATATTGTCCTTCCGAGTGGTCTTTTATTGGGTTTACTGGTTTTATTATTAAAGAATAAAACTAAAAACTACCCCCTGGTTAACCAAAGACACACTAACAGCCATGCGACATAGAGATAATGCCTGGACACTTTACCATAAAAATAAATCTCCATTCACCCATAATGAATTTAAAACACTCAGAAACAAAGTAAAAAGGCTTGTTATTAAAGATCGACAAAACTACTTTTCCATACTCCAAAATACTAATAAAACAAATCCTCAAAAATTCTGGAAAGGAATCTCTACCCTTATCAATCCTGGCAAAACAGCCAACCCCAGCCCAGACCTCAATGCTTCTGACATTGACTAGGCTACACAATTCAACTCTTTTTTCATAAACTCTATTTCCAAGCTAACCTCATCATTCACTGACACTGCCACATCCCCGACCTCACCCCAATCCTCCCATACCCCTCCCTCCACTCCGACTACCTCTCTTTCCCTCCCCAAGACCACCACCCTCTAATACCTCACCCCCCCTTTCTCCTACTTTCTCACTAAAACCTATCCCCACATCTACCATCAAAAAACTGATCCAGAAACTAAAGCCTTCCTCTAATGCCCCAGACAATATCCCTTCATACTTTCTTAGCATAGCAGCTGAAACCATTGCCTACCCTATTAGTATACTAATTACCCACTCGATCCAAGAAAGCAAAGTACCCCAAATCTGGAAAAAGGCCTTTATCATACCTTTGCATAAAGGTGGCAATAATAATGATACTACAAACTTCCGTCCAATAGCTATTCTGTCTCCCATTTCTAAACTCCTTGAAAAGTGTATCCATTTGCAGTTCCTTCCTTATCTCTTAGACAATCACCTGCTGACTCCAACCCAGCATGGCTTCAGACCCGGCCATAGTACTATGACAGCCCTCCTCTCCTTCTTAGAAACCAAAAACAAGGCCAGGGACTCTGGACACATTGTTTCTACCCTACTACTGGACCTCTCAAAAGCCTTTGACACTATCTCTCATAAACTACTCCTTGATAAACTCTCCCAACTTAACATGTCCTTCCTCATTAAATTGGTTCTCTAGTTACTTATCTAATAGATCTCAAGCTGTTAAATGGAAAAAAGCCACTTCCTCATTCCTAAGCAAGCCAACTGGGGTCTCCCAAGGCTCCATATTGGGTCCTCTACTATTTAACATCTTCATAAATGATTTCCGTAATTCTATCCCATTCTCTAATATTATTCAATAAGCAGACGATTCAACTATTATCTGCTCTGCCACATCCATCCCAGTACTCCAAAAACTTACACAAGATGCATTCTCTATCACTGAACAATGGATGGAAAAAAACACCTAGCATTAAATGCCTCTAAAACCAAATTAATTGTATTTACTCCCTCTAAACACATCTCTGTCAACCCAAACTCTTTCTTAATCACCTGTAACAATAACACATCCTTGGAATTGTTGCCAAAGACTAAGTTACTTGGGGTTCATATTGATAGTCAGTTTAAATTCAACTCCCACATACAACTAAATGTCAATCAAACTCATCAAAAACTAGGCATGCTCTACCGACAAAATTGTTTCCTTACACCCTCTATTAAAATCACTCTCTCTTCTTCATTCCTTATTCCCTCTCTTCTACATGGAGCCCCACTCCTGACTAACCTACAATCTTCCCTCAAAACACAACTTTCCTCATGCTACAATAAAATAGCTAAATTCACTAATGGCCACAAGGCATCTACTCACCATTGTTCTTCTCTCCACAAACTAGTATGGTTAGAACTACCCAACCAACTCATCTATTCCCAACTCACTCTTGCCCACAAGCTCATCTTTAAACCCTTCCTTTGTCCATCTCTTTCCCCTGCTTTTAAAATGCACCTCCCCAACAGAGAACTCAGAACCAATAACCAGAACCTACTTGAACTATACATACCATTACGTCCCCCAGGTAAAAATCTCCTATCCTATAGTTTAGCACGTCTATGGAACTACCTACCTCCAGCTATTCGTACCACCTTCAACCACTTTACATTCAAAAAATCTCTTTACTCTCATCTACTAACCCAGTGGGAATGCTCTTGCACCCACCCTTCATAATTCAATGCTCTTGCACCCACCCTTCATAATTCAAGACCGCCTTACTTCCTTCCTCCTCCTGCTAATAAGCTTCCTTGTATCTGCCTCTCCTATTGTAGTAACTTGCATCCTTTAACTGGCTGCCTAATCTCAAATCAAAATAATTTTTGTATCCCTTACCTAGCAACCTAACTCAAAATGCCTAGGCGATTTCATCAGTAATGTCACTTGAAAGATATACTCTTAATGTGTAAATACTGAAACATGAATTACTTTTATAGTAGGTACCACCTGTAATGTTCCATTGATTATGTGTGTGTTCAAACAGTAATCTGTATAATTCTATAAATGCTGCAATATGAATCACTTTTATACTATGTACCATCTACAAACAGTAATCTGTACAATTCTGTAAATATTGCAATTTGAATTCTGTAAATAATGCAATCTGAATCACTTCTATAGTATATACCAACTGTAACAGTCATCACCAGTATGATGCTCTAACTGTGGAATTTGTTTGTTAATATTGTATTATATATCTAAAACTATGTAACCTTGTTTCTTGAGCTTTTCTCCCCAGGACTCCATTGAAAATGGGTTCATCTTGGCCCAATGGACTATCCTGGTTAACCAACTGCAAATAAATAAATAAATAAATAAATAAAAATATTCAAGCACTTTATCCTCTTCATTTTGGTTTGCACCAATACCCACTGAGCAGGATGAGTCTCACAGCTCCAAGGTTTTCAGAGCCATCACTTTCTCTTGGAACCTTCATGTTGGACAGCTTGGGTCCAACTCCATCCTCGGAGAGGAGATCTGGGAGGATTGGAGAATCAGCTGAGCTGACAGCTTTGGCTCCAGTGAACTTGGATTCTATTTTTCTTGGTCACTCTGCCTTCGAGGTATTGGAGAAAGATTTCTCCCATCTCAGGGCTTCTTCAACTCTCACTTTCTCAGATCCTATACCCGTTCTTTCATCAGATTGGAACTCTAAGCCTCATCATCCTGCTCCACGGGGACAACCAGCCAGTAATATCTTCCAGGCAATTCCTATTCAGGAACTTCCCATTTCTTCTGATACCTCTCCAGAGCATCCCACTGAAGAGGTTCCTCAGAAGAAATCAGTCAAGAACAGGCATTTAGATTCCCCTCAGGAATATTTTAATGAAGACAATGGTTTTGATGAGGGGGAAGGGTCCCCAAGGTCACCACTACAGGATGTCTCCTTCAGAGACATTTTAGAGATAATACACCAAAAAAGGAAGTTGGTTCTCCCTAAGCCCTTCCCAAGAAGAGTCATTGTTCCTAGAAGCCTCTTGTCTGTTCTGTCAACATCTTGGGTTACCCCCTGGTGGATGACCTTATAGACCTTGTCTCCTTGTCTCCCATTGGGCTTGAAAGGAATGGGACACCATAGAGCCAATCCGTCATTGACCAGACAAGATCCTGGGAGTCCCTAAAGACAGGCAGTTTTGGAGTAGGGGAATCCCTGTAGAAAGCATTTGACAGATATGGAAAGCACATTTACACTTACTACCTGGCACACTTTACTAGTTTACAGAAGGACTTAATAAAGGAACTCTTATTACTCCCAACTGTCCACCCTACAATCCATATGGAATGCATTCATGAGGTTAATTTCTCACACAGCTGAAGGTTCCTCACAGGCTGCTGGTTCAGGCAGAGTCATTAGGAGACATGCCTGGATGAGATAGTGTGATTTTGTGTAGCCCTTAAAATCCTCATTCATCAATGCTCCTTTTGATGAATCTTCCCAGTTTGGGCTCACAGTTAAAGACATACTTTCCCACAGTGAGCAAGATGGGAAGACCTTTTCTGCTGTTGGAATCCATTTCTCAGTCCTGCAGCGATCTTTTGACAGGAATCAATGTGGTGGTAAGAAAATATGGTTCCAAAAATCTCAAGGACCTTTTCACATGGGTATTTTTCTCCCAGAGGAGGGGGGTAACAATGGAAGACAACCTCCTTGTGACAGAGGGGTCCCGCAGAACCAAGGGTCCTGAGACTCTTTCTCAGACAAGTCCTTTCAGTGTTCCTTAAAGCTTGCCTGACTATTCTTCTCTGGAGGCAGTCGAGGGGCATTTCTCCTTGCATCTAAACACCTTGACAGCCATCACAAGAGATTCTTGGCTGCAAAGGATCATATCCAGAGGATACTTCATTCCCTTTTTACAAAACCCTTCACATAACAGACATATCCCTGATGTTGCACCAAATCACAAGGAGTTGGCAGCTCTAGAAATTCAAAGGCTTCTAGAAAATAGAGTCATCCAAGAGGTCCCACCAGAAAATCAGAATTCAGAATTTACTCAAGGTTCTTTTTAGTGCCAAAAAAAACAGGGGCCCTGAGACCTATTCTGGATCTCAGTCATCTAAATCAATTTGTGAAGAACTCCAAGTTGCAGATGGTCATGTTTCAGTCCATTCTGCCTCTTCTACAGAAGGATGACTGGATGGGTTCAATAGATTTTCAAGATGCGTCCTGTCTCATCAAAATAAACAGGCACTCTTGAAGATATCTCGTCTTTCATCTGGGGGCCAGTCATTACCAGTTCAGAGCCTTGCCCTTTGGTTTCACCACAGCCCCCAGGGTGTTTCACCAAATGCATGGCAGTAGTGGCTGCTCATCTCAGACTCATGGATTCAGAGTGTTTCCTTATTTAGATGATTGGCTCCTTTCCCCACCAACCAAGCATCTCCTGAGAAGGCCAGGGATTACTTACTCCAGTTGTGTCCATTTCTAGGTATCAAAGCAAATATTTCCAAGTCCCATCTTCAACCAGTACACGTCTTGGAGTTTAAAGGAGATTGCCTGAATACTGTAAGTCAGTTCGCACTTTACCCCAAAGCAGAGTTCATACCCTAAGATTGCATGTCAGACAGATTATAGAGCATCTCTCTCCTCCAGCAAGATGGGTTCTTTAAGAGTTAGGTTCAATGGCTGCAGTGATCACCTTATTACCTATAGCTCACCTTTACAAGAAAGTTCTTCAATGGACTCCAAAGTGCAATGGTCAATGCGTTGGCATTTGAAACATCCTATAAAAATTTTGCTAGCCTGCAAAGACTCCCTACTTTGGTGGATGCAGTCTAAAGAGGTCTGTCAGGGGCATCCATTTATTTTCCTCCCCTGAAGGCCATGTTGACCATGAATGCTTCCCAATTGGGGTGGGGGGCATTTCTTGGGATAGACTGTTCAAGGCACATGGTCCCCAGAAGAGATGAAATTGCCTATCAGTGTTTTAGAGATGAGAGAGGTCTTATCAGCATTGCAGGCCTTTCATATCTCTCTCCCTCCTGGAACAATCCAAACAAACAATACATCCATAGTTTGATGTATCAACAAATGGGGGATCCAGATCTTACCCCCTTTGCTGAGAAGCAGGGAGAGTCTGGCAGTGGGCAATCTCTTCCAACTGCTTTCTTGTAGAGATGCACATACCAGGAAAATCCAACATTTTAGCCGATAAACTCATCAGAACCATCCTGATGCTGCATGAGTGGTCTCTCAGTCATGCAATGATGGAAATGATTTTTCATCATTGGGGTCAACCTTACTGTGACCTTTTGACTCTCCCTTCAACAACAAGTGCAACAAGTTCTTTGCCCTAATTCCTCCTCAGAGGAGTTACTGAGAAATGCTCTAGTCCATGCTTATCCCTCCAACCTTCTGTGCACTTATCCTCCCCTCCTCTTAATGCACAAATTTCTCCAGAAACACAATGGTTTAAGAGCAAGGAAATTATCATTGTTCCTTTATGGCCTTAGTAGGTGTGGTTCCCATTCCTATGGTCATATCTTGTATGTCCACCTTGGACACTGGACCCCAGTCCAGACATACTGTCGCATCCATCCGGGTTGATTTATCTGGATATTCAAGGCCTCAAATTGACCTTATGGCTTCTCCAATTCCAAAGATGGCTAGACAGTCCGGGCTTTCCTCTCTGGTTCATCCCAGAAACCTTCTACAAGAAACATTTATAAGCGTAAATGGAAGAGATTTTCCTGATGAGCAGAGCAGAGAAAGTTTGATCCTTTTACTATGCCAGTTCCTGTTGTGAAAGATTTTCTTGCTTCAATCTTTCAAGGTGGTGCTAGTTTTTCCACCATAAAAATTCAGCTTGTAGCCATCTCATATTACCACATAGGACATAATTCTTCCCAGCTAGTGTCTTCTAAAATATGTAAGGCATTCCTTAAGGGTACCCATCTGCTTACACCTCTGATAAATACTCCACCTTGGGATCTTAATGTCCTATTACAAATTTTAATTCACTCCCCTTTTGAGCCTTTGGCTAAGTCAGACCTAAAAGTCCTCTCCTGGAAAACATTTTTCTTATTGGTATTACATCTGTGAGGCAAGTTTCTGAACCACAAGCACTTTCTTCAAAACTGTCTTATTTGATTTTTTCACAAAGATAGAGTGACTTTACATACAAACCCTTCCTTTTTGCCAAAAAAGTGTCTCTGAGTCAAATATAAATCAATTAATCAGTTTGCCAGTTTTATTTCCAAAATCTGACAATAAGGGAGAATATGTGCTTCATATTTTAGATGTACATAGACAACTTTGTTTTTACTTCCATAGAACAAAATACTTTAGGAAGCTGATCAACTGTTTGGTTCCTTTGCCAGAAACATGTTGGGAAAACCAGTATCCAAAGTTACTTTAGCTAAATGGATAACATATTGTATTTCCTTTTGTCTTTTCTTGGAGGGAATTGTCCTTACCCAAATCGCAAAAACCTCATTCAGCTATATCCATGGCTACATCCTCTGCTTTTTGGGCCATGGCTTTCATTGATGATGTTTGTACTGTGGCCACTTGGTCCAATTCTCATATTTTTATTGCTCATTACAAGTTGGATAACATCTCCAGGAACAGGAATGCATTTGGTTCTGCAGTTCTCCAGAGCATCCTTCCATGAGGGCCATCCAAGATTATTGTAGCTGGGGACGCTGTCCCATTCATTGAGAAATGAATGAAAATGGCAACATCAAATATTAAAGTTATGTACTCACCATAACTATGCATCTGTGTTGATCATTTTCATTCTTCCTCAACTTCCCACCCTCCTTCTCCTATCCTTATCCTTTGGGCGTGACCTAATGAAGTACATTGGAACCATTGTGTCCAGTTTGAGCCCCTATTCTGTACCTATACTGTTTCTTCTTATAATTATTTTGGTTAATTATGCCATAAGGCATACTTAGCAGCAGCAAACTTGATCTGAGGTAATGTAGAGGTAAGGGGCGTTACGGGTAAAGGGAGGAGCTCAAGAGTCAGATCCAAGAATCTAAAAGAAAATTGCTGGATCAGATCTGAGATGCATTCATTGAGGAAGAATGAAAATGGATACCACAGATATATAGTTATGGTGATACATAACTTTATTTTTTCTGATGCACCAGAGAAACTAGAAGAAACAAATTGCATTACTTTCACAAAGGCACAAATAAGCAACTGGACTGGTATTCCACAGCAGGAACTGTTAACTGAAAGGGCACACCATGTATATCCTCCAAATCTGACCACAAGAAGGCAGCCAAGACCTGTATTAAAGATGCATACCTACCACCAGAAAGAGTTAATCCTGACAAAACTGTGGCAAAAGGGTGAAGTATTAAAAGCTGGAGACAGTAGAGTGTTTGTTGAAATTGATTATTCATTGTACTCCAGGCAGAAGGGAAACAAATTTATTCCAGCAGTCAGGGAATGTTGAGAGGCAGGTGTGGTATTCAAGTTGCTCTATCCAGCTGTTTTCAGAGTATCTTTTCTTGGAGGATCAAAGTAATTTTTGATGCAGACCAGGCTAAGGATGAAATACAAAAAAGTTTGTCCAATAAAAACTGAGCCATCAAGTAGAAGGAGGTTCTGCTTCTCATTCTTCGAATAATAAGGCACACAAAGGGACTGCCAGTGAAACAATTTCTACTGTTCCAAATGAAAATGTTCAAGAGAGTTAGAGAAAGCAAAAGAGTTGACTAGAATAATTGTGAGCACCTTGGAATTGAACTCAAATCCGGAGCTGGGAGATGGATATGAACAGGAAAAATACCAGCAACACAGAAATTAGTGAATAAATGGGAGCATGAAAAGCATCAGTCACAGTTGTGAAATACAGTTGCATAAGAAAAAGTGGAAAGAGTGGAGTTTTGTTGACTTTGTTAAATGTGGGAACTGAAAGGCATTTTCCACTTCATGTCATTAATATTTGGAAGAATGCTGAGGGGGGTGAAGAGGAATGAAAAATATATGAGTAAAACAATTTCTGTTCTTAATATGAAACTATTCACAGTATAAGTTGCATGTTTTATAGTAAAGCATTTTTAGTTATTTTATGTGATAAAGATACTAAAGTAAACATACACCTTTTTTCCCATTTCTTTCTTCTTTTTAGTATTAAGAAATGTAGGCATTGCAATGCAAAAAGAAAAAAAATGCTAGACAAAAGCATGCTTAAGTTAATAGGCTGTAATTGTGGGTTGTTGAGGTGGAGGTGGGATACAAAAGTACATAGATCATAATGTATGTAGAGCTGGTATGTTTTTTTCTTACATTTGCATAAGTAAATGTCTGGATTAAGACCCTTGATTTAATCCAATAATAAGTTTTAAGTGAAAACAAGTAAACATGAGAACAATGAATATAATGAAAGTTTTCCTTTAGCAGCAAATGTTTCAGCTTGTCTTTAGAAGCCTGCAGCTGAGGACTACATTTTTTTCTGTTACATTTCCATAGAGATAGGCTGTTAACAGGGCAATAGAAATCCAGAATACTGTTTTATTCAAGGCTAAAAGTTAATGTTTTCTAAAAGCGTGAAAGTTGTTTTTCAAATTTAGAAGAGGAATAAGGATAAAAAAATGAATTAGTGTAAGCAGAAGCCCTGGCAATGCCATGTGTCTTAGCATGGATAGCCTCAATTATAGGTTAATTACTGCACGTGGTTGCAGCTGTCTATATGGGACAATTGCTCCTATTAGGAGGGTTAAATGTCATTATATGAATATGTACATAGTTTTGTGTTTTTGTATTAAGTTACCAAGTTATGGGGGTGCTGTGTATATATGTTTTTGAGGGTTTGCATTAAAACAAAAAGTCTTATAAAATGTGACATAGGTTCCAATGTTGACAATAAGAAAAAAACTGTATAAAGGATTAACCTGTCAAATATTAGTGGGTGCATGTATCATGAAAACTAAAAATAGACATTTAAAAAAGTTCTCATATTATACCTTTCAACCTCTTAGCTCAAGAATTCTGGACAAAGCCAAAATAATGGTGGGTATTTTATATATTGCTCTTATAAACTCAGAAAGTTGCTAGAATAAACTTTTTTTGTTGCCATGCATTTTCTGAAGAATATGAAGTAAAATAAAAAATTCTGCCAATATGTATTAAATTCAATCCTCAATGATTTGGCAGAAAACCACAAATCTTATGAAAAAACTGATCAAAAATATGAGGCAAAAATCTGGACATTCTGCAAACATTTGAACAGTTGATAGGTATGTGTCATATACAATAGGTGAGAATAATGCCTTCTTATCATAATGAAGGCGCTTTCAATATTATCTTGGAATATGACTATTCTCACAGGTATAGACAAAAAGGAAAGAATATTTAATCATAGTAAGAAATGCAGATTGTAAAAAACAATGGTACAGGGGGCACATTTAGAAAAAAATGTGCATGCGAATTTGATAAAGAAAGGATTTTGGGATGAATATTCAACAGAATATTAGGGATAAAGGAAAAGAAGATAACCTATTAATTGCTAGAGGAGTTCCAATAGTGATAGAAGAGGGGAAAAACAATGGCAGATTTGTAATAGTAAGTGGCTACTGGCAAGATATAAAGATAATGCTAACACGTATTTACATTCCACCCAGAACTGCCAGTATATAACTTAAAAATTGGAAGAAATAATCAGCTTTCAGCAGGAAATATTACTTATATGTGGGGACTGGAATTTGGTTTGCAACATTGAGGATGTATCTATGGGGCATAGGAGGGAAAATACAACAAAAACAGGGTAGATTTCTGAAGAAAGGTATGAAAATATTTGGTATGAAATATGTGAATTTAGAAGTAGGAATTCTGAGAGAATTTACATGTTATTCCATGAAGTACAATGACTGAGCTAATAGATAGAAATTATATTTCTCAGGAGCGTGATTTAATTGAAAACATTGATACACATCCAATAACTATTTCAGCTCATGCACCAATAATTACTAAGATAAAAATGCATGGTAATGAAGTAAAAGAAGAGACACTGCTCCTGGTCCTTTCCATCTACCTGTTAAAAACAGAATAATTTAAGGCTAGGGTAGAGGAAATTATTCAGGATTTATTATAGAAGATCAAAAGTACTCCAGAAGTTATAGCTATTGTGTGGGATAAAATGAAAGTGGAGTTTAAAAATAGGATAGAAATAAAAGAAAAGGATACATTGTTAAGAAATAACAAGAATTATTTAGAGAGGTTGACAAAGGTTAGAGTATTACAGAGTAAGGGGAATCTCAAAGAACAATAAAAGGCACAATTGCAGAGTGCTAAAGAGAAAATAAGGAAGTACCCAGATAATATGGATGGGCTTAAAAAGATTGCTGTTAAGCAACTATTTTTGGATAATAACCCCAGAACACAAAAACTGTTGGCACAATGACGTAGGCAACAGAAGGGGAAAGGGTTGTTACCAAACTTATGGAGCCTATAACAAGAAAAATAACCAGAGATCCTGTAGTGGTATTAGAGATATTTTGGAAATTTTATGAAAATTAGTATAAAGCAAAGAAGTGGGGGAAAGCAAGAAAAAGTACAAGTGGAAATATTTATGGAAGGCTTAAATATGCCAAGGTTACAGGTAGATGAGGCTCAACAATTAACAGTTAAGACAGGAGGAGATGAGATAAAAATTGTGATATGTAGCCAATCTGCAGGAAAGTCTCCAGGATGGATGGCATTCTGGTGAAAGTTTGTAAGCTAGGAGGGAAGAAATTATAAAGATCTGGATGGTTTTATTTAATGGTATTTAGAAGGAGGGGAAGCACCAACGTCCTGGCAAAAAAAAAAGCTATGGTGGCTATAATACCTAAAGGTAATAAATACCCATCCAATCTGTCTTTATATATGCCCATTGTAATTTTATGCCATGAGTATAAAGTGTTTATGTCTATAATGGGGTTAAAAGAATAGCAAATGTGTTGCCAAAATTGATAGATGTGGATAAATGTGGTTTTGTGGTTTTTGTGGAGGGGAAGCAAACATTTGGCAACATTAACAGAACAGTGATAACCAGAGGGAAGAAGAATGCAAGAAAATACCACTATTGTTGATGGGTCTTGATGCAGAGAAAGCATTTTACAGAGTAAGCTGGGATTTATGAATAGGGAAATGGGAACATTTGCATTTTCTGATACAATAATAAGGTTAATTAGGAAGGTATATGAAGGATCAGAGGTAAAAATCAAAGTGGGAGTGTTCCTCTCTTATAAGTTGTGTCTGAAGAGAGGAAACAGGAAGGGGTGTTCTTTTTCCAATGTATTTGTGTTATATTTAGAATCATTGACAAAGAAAATAAGGAACTCATAAATTCAAGAATACAATTAATATAGTATTAAAGAAAAGTTGGCTTTATTTGCAGAGGATATTATTTTGTACCTGACAGAACCATACTTGAATTGGTTCTGCCATACCCATATTTGAAGGGACATAGTAAAATAAAGTATTTAGGAGTATGGTTTTAAAGGATTTTGTTATTGCAGCTAAGGATATATCAAAAGAGACTAAACAAAAGAGTACAACAATTGAGAAACTGGAAGCTCTTGATACAAGCAGTAAAAATCTTTTTTAGTTCTTTTAGTTTTATACACAGGTCAGGCATATTTTTATCCACCAGAAGACAAGTTGTGGCTAGTAATTAATAAAGACTTGAAGGATTTTTTCTGGGGGAGGGGGGAAGAGGGCAAAAGTCAAGTAGGATATGTTGAATTTCCAATAGAACAAAGATGGTTAGGATTACCTGATTTGAAGGGGTATTTTAGAGCTACACAATTAAAGGTCATATACACAACATAAGCAGAAAGTTGCAATTCAAATTGGAGATAGATGATGATGAAGCAGGGGATAATTAAAGAAATAAGGTGAGAGTGGGATTTTGTAAATAGATCCTAACAACAGTCATACAGAATATTATAGTCATAAAGTAGCAGCAATTATACTAAGAACTATGCCAACATGGAAATGGAGAAAGTAGATTCAGCAAATGCCAATAGGGATGACTGCATTTAGACATATAGAGGATAGTCAAGAGGAGAATGGAAATTACTGGAAGAAGTTGGCAAAGGAACCAAGGTATTTAGAACAAATAATCGGAGAGGTAGAGATTACCTTCCCTATCAGGGATTGATATCAGAATATAGGCAAAGAGAAATGGATAAAGGAATCCTAAATGAAAGATCTGCACTGGCTGAGTTTTTAGTTGAATCTAGAATAGAAACTCCTGTTAAAAAAAGGATCATTAGTATGGCATATAAAATATTGTATAGTAACTATTAGAATCAATCATAGGAGGCCTGGAAAGGTTGGGAAGAGATGTTAGATAAGGAATTCACAAACAAACGATGGGGGACATATGTATGGATTCCAAATATACAACAAAATCTAGAAGATTTAGGGGTTTTGCCTGGAAGTGTTTGCATGGGTACGTCTATACCCCAAGCAGACTCCAAAGAATTTTTCTTCAGGTAGATGGCAAATGTTGGAGGTGTAATAAGGAAGAAAGAGGTACCTGAGAGCATATGTTCTCAGACTGTAATGAATTAGCAAGGCTAGACTTTCCACTGTGTGATTCCTTAAACCTCTTGTATTAGAGGCAACATGGGATATATGCAAATAACCCTTTAAGGATATCAGGTATTTCAGCTATTTGGCAATCCTGAATGTCCATGACTTTTTTCAGTCTATTTTTGGACAAATTCAGGCTAGTAAAACCAAACCCCACTAGTTGTGGACATGCAGGTTTCAACCTTCTTATGGCATCATCAGCACAGCATAAGTGGAATATTTGGATAACCTTTAGAAACACAGGGTTGTCATACCCAGCTGATATCCATAACCATTAGTGTGTCTACAAAATGTCCCAACCAACAAACTAAAACAATGAGTAAAAAGATCACACAGAAAAAACAATCAGTAAAAAACAAACAAAAAATCTAACAAGGCTAGAATTCCACTGTGTGATTCCTTAAACCTTTTATATTAGAGGCAATATAGGCTATATGCAAATTACCCTTTAAGGACATCAGGTGTTTCAGCTATTTGGCAACTCTGAATATCTATGACTTTTTTTTGTTTTAGTTTGTTTTTTGGAATATTTTGCAGATATCCTCAAGGGTGTTAGATATGACGAAGACCCTAAGTCGTACAATACAGACTGAACTTGCAGAAATAAGGCATGAATTTGGCTCCATGGTTGGAGATCTTACTCAGCTTGTTAACTTGTTAAACACAAATTGGTCCATATTCCATAGCTCTGCAAATAGTACAGGGTTGCCTAGTATAAGGAGAGATATGGTGAAGTGGAAGTTTTGCCAGAGCAAAAGAGGAGTCAGCAGTCAACCGAAAAGGAAAGGTGTGATAACTCTTTGGATTTTATTGCTAGAATTTTTCATTCACCTTTAGCAGAGGGAGTGGATGTTCCTAAAGATTCATACTACAGAGAAGGTGCGAGACAAAAAAAAAACGAATGGCAACTAAGAAAGGTGACTGTATTACAAATTAGTCTAATAATCAACATAATAAGCAACATAATAAAAAGGATGATGCCTGTAATGCTAGTGTGAGTGAGTTGCTTGTGTGTGAGTGGGTGTGTCTACACAGAAGAGCAGAAGTGTGTATCCCACAGATATCTATCCAATGGCATGGCTTGCCAGTTTTCTGAGACTTGCACAAGCCTGCACATCCATCATGCAGGCCTCCCAACTGCTTGTCTCCCACATGGCCTGCTGATGTCATCTACTATAGGTTCACCTGCTCTTCTGACAAAATCAGACTTGTGCTGTGTCTGTGGTTTGTGTATTACATACTGTGTTCTATAGTCTGTGTACTTAGGTAGGGGTTCTATTCTGACTGCAGTCAAACTGGGGGGGTGGTTTGTGTGTGTGTGTGTGTGTGTGTGTGTGTGTGTGTGTGTGTGTGTGTGTGTGTGTGTGTGTGTGTGTGTGTGTGTGTATGTGAGCTATTGCTGGACTTTACAGTGAAACTTTTAAACCAGCCTATGGGACACTGTTATCTTGTCCTGGATAGATGCACATCTGTCATTACTAGGTTATACCATAAGCAAAAGAAGCTGCTGTCTACATATACAAAAGTGAGAACCCAGAACTGGAAGACCACCCTCTTCAGCCTAAACAAGCAAATAAGACAACTTGTGCAATCTCTAACCCCAACCCTTATTTTCTCTTTTGTCCTTTCCCTGACAGCACAATGGGGTAGGCTTGGCCCACAGGATCCACCTGCCTCCACTCCACTGGCTATGGCACCTAGGCCCAGCACATCTGAGCCACAACCTGATAGCACTCCTTGTGCTGCCCCTATACTACCAGACCCCTCAGGTACTTCTGCCTCAGAAGACAGGCTTGTGGTTTCCTCCGGGAGCAATGGCAGAGGGGATGATTTTATCACCCAAAAAGAACTGCCGGGGATGGTGCATAGAATTGTGTGCTGCACTGTGGGCTCATGCCTATGCCAGATGGAAACACTACTCTCCATCATTATACTGAATGACACAAGGAGATGCAGATGTCAGACACAGCAGCCATTTGTGCAGTGAGGTGACAGTGATGACAGTCCAGTGGGTGAGGACTCAATTCTCACTGTCACCCAGCTTGACAGCCATGAGTTTTCAAGGTCCACACCCTCACCCCAGCCATGGTGTTCACCCACTTCTTGTGTTCTTCACCATCCCTGTCTCTTGTCTTTTATGTCCTTTCTGTCAGCAATTGCTTCCTCACCTTGCCAACTTACCTTCCTCAGACAAACCTGTGTCCCTTCCCCAGCATTCCTCTCACTCTTCAAAAAAATAAAATAGGGTACCTGTCCCCCCAAACAATTGTCCCATACATAGCTCTCCACGTTTCACACATGTCTACTTGATACACTTGAATCGATCCAATTGGATATACAACATGATTATGTTGTTATCACCTCTGTCTGAAGGTGACACTCCAAATTCAGCTAATCTTCTGTACATATGATCAGTTTTTCAGGGTACATTCTCAGTAAACATCATATATTCACAATACATACATGTGTTGTCCACCCCCCCTCAAGTAATACAACCCTGGAGGCTTTGTATTTTTTATACACATATAGCAACCATACTACACAGTGTAATATATAATGTTGGGTGCTCTTTCATGGACAGGGCCAGTTGGTGGTGCTGAAAACCTTGCTCTGCTAAACTCAAACATCCAACTATGCTCAGTAAGGGTACTTATGTTTTTACACAGCTTGGCTTCTACACACCTAGGACACACTGTACAGTTAGCCTACTGGCCTCATATGAACCTATGAATCTGTGTGCCTATGCAGGTCTCAGAAACTGTTGTCCCCCACATGGCCTACTGATGTCATCTACCATAGGTTCACCTGCAGCCATGTAAAAGTCAGACTTATGCCATGGTACTTGCATAAAGTATTGAGTCCTATAGTCTGTATACCTTAAATTGGTAGGGGTTCTGTTCTCACTACAGTCAAGTATGTGTGTGTGTGTGTGTGTGTGTGTGTGTGTGTGTGTGTGTGTGTGTGTGTGTGTGTGTGTGTGGGTGTGTGTGTCTGTGTGTGTGTGTCACTACTCAGCAGAATAGATGTGCTATCCTGCAGTTACTTCTCCAGTGGCATGGCTTGCTATTCTTTTCATACTTACAGAAGCCTACACATCCATTTCTTGCAGCCCTTCCAACCTATTGTCTCCCACATGGCCTGCTAATGTCATCCACTATAAGTTGACCTGCAGTCATATAAAAGTCAGTCATGTGCTGTGGCACTTGCGTATAGTACTCTGTTCTCTAGTGTGTACTTAGGTAGGGGTTCTCTTCTCACTGCAGTCAACTGTGCATGTGTGTGGGTGAGACAGATGTTACTTGACATTACATAGATCCTTTTATACCAGCATGTGGGGCACTGTTATCACCATATACTCAACAGACAATGCTGATGTAATCAGCTATATCAGATTATTGCATATACAACCATCACACCAGGCCAGGATCAAACACTGGCCTGGAGCCCAGGCAGACATCATCTTAAGTTCAATAGAAGTTACCAGGTATGGGACTGGCGACAGGTATGATTTGGGGTATGTCTGGTGGGGATCGGGCATGAAGTTTTCCCCAAACTGTCTGGTAGCAGGTTGGTGATGTCCTCAGGGTCAGTATGAGTGGTACCATCCACTACTATTTTGGCACAAAGCTGGGCCTTCATTTTTAGATGTCTGGTGTAGCTAAAGAATGCCCCCAGATAACCTTTAGCTACAGATGCTACTTTAGGTTTGCACATGGCTTTAGAGGACTTTTCAAGATAGCTAATTTCCTTGTTCAAGCTGTGGATGGTGTCCTTCCTCTGCTGAGTCAGTTCCCTCTTGTTCTTAGACATTGCTTCCTTCCACTTGTTTTATAACCTATGTATGCTTGATGATCACTAGGGTGGCTTGTTTTCTGTGAGGAACTTGGTTTGATTTGTTCACGTTCAGCCAACACTATACATATGTATAGCTGTTTATACAGGTCATTTGTGTATACCTCTATATAGCAGTCATTGTTGACAGTGGTAGCAGGAGGGCCTACTACTCTTTATGGCATCATTTAGGAGCCTATAGTTTGCTTTGGAGAAATGTTTAATCCTTTCTGCTCTTCTGGAGGTGTCAGGTATTATTGTGAATGTGAACAAGACTGAATTGCAATCTGACCTGACAGGAGGGCCAATACACAGGGGTTAGTGCACAGAACCACTGTGTTGGTCAGTACTAAGTCTAGGACATTTAAAACCATTGTGAGAGTGCAGACTATATGCTACATGTGTATTAACAAAGTCCAGGAACCTTAGGGTGAGTGTTTTTGTGCACATATATGACTCCAAATCAGTGGAATGATAGTTGAAAACACATATGACCAAGGTGTTTGGCTGTCTAGTGAGTGACTCAGTTAGGTCCAAGTAGGCAGAATGATCCTTGTGGCTCATGGTGGGGGACCTGTAGCTATCAATGATATGGAAGGGGGTTTTACATACAGTTAGTTGGATTTGGAGTAGCGCTACTACAGAGTCATACTCTTTGACCAGTCCTGCAGTATATTTGTCTTTAATGAAGATATATACACCTCAACCTTTGTTTCCTTCATGCTCATTTTGATGTGTGAACATGTGGAAGGCATTGTACTCCTGCATGGCCATGGTGCTCTATGTGGCCTTAAACCATGTGTGTGTGTCTGCACAAACATGGGAAACTTACAAGTTAAGGAGTTCTTCCAGTGAGTGCAGTTTCTGATTTACACTCCTTGCATTAAGCAGCATAACCTTCAGTTTGTCTATGGTGGATTCTTTTACATTGGGACTTTATTTGTTGTGACATTGCATAAAAAGGCCACTATGGGGGAGGCAGGCACCTTCATATAGTACAGTGAGGTATGTCTCCAGTAATTCACTGCAACGTGGACTATGACAGAGTCATAACAGTACTTGTTGAGAGGCTTGAGTGGATGCATGATCTGACGGACCCTGGCACCTGACAAGCAGCTGACTGTGACCTTCTCCTTGTCCAGCCTGGTGAGGGAACATCTGTGTGTCTCACTAAGGAGTACTTATGAGCAATACATTTGGTTTTGAGGTATTTTGCCTGAGGGGATTATTGGCTGAGACACGGGTTTGTGTATTATTATGTGTAGTAGATTCTGTTGGGTCTGCACTATCTGCAGTAGGTTTGCACTTGGGAGGTCTCTGATCTTTATTTAGGTTTCTAGCAAGTACCTCTGAGTATGTGAGTTTATGCATTGTGAGCTTATGTACAACAGGCAAATTGTATATGCTGACGACATGTCTGATACCTGGTTTGTTGTTATGTGAGATAATTGATTCCACATTCATAGCATAGATACAGCTCTCACATGTTGTATTAGTTTGTTTTAGCACTAACTGGCTGTCAGTATACATGAAGCAATTGCTCTCTTGCTCCTGGATGCCCATGTAAATCAGGCTGCCTGGAAACATGATGGGAAACTGTCCATCCATTATGGAAGGTATATACTGTAGTAATTAGAGTGGAGTGAGCTAGATGGACCAGTTTTTGGTGTAAGACTAACAAAATGTGTCTCTTCTATTGAGGGCCAGTGTTGCAAAAATGTGTCAATGTTTCACAATGCACACACGGGTTGCTTGCAGGGCAACAGTGCAAGCTCTGAGCAGCTACAGTAAACTGAGTACAAACACCTTAAAACACAGCACTGGAATACAAGCGAAGTTAAACTATTTTAAACAAGTAAAACAAGGGAAAGGCCAACAGTGAGCTTTATTCCAGCAATCCCCAAGTCAGATGGGTTCTTGGTTTCACAGTTCTGCCACAAGGGTGCAGGGGTTTTTTTTTAATGTAAGAGGACTGGTTTTAGTGCTCCAATGATACTAAACAGTCTAGATTCAGCAAGCCTAAATCAAGCCTATGCTATAAAATGCAGAAGTCCTAGAAATCCAAAGTGCAGAAAATCGCTATCACAACAGAAGAACAAACATTTTAAATAAAGCAGCAATCCAGTAGAATACTCTAACAAGAGTGTAAACAACAAACCCTCCTAGTGTAAAATAAGTGGTTTGGAACACAATAGCTTAAACCAGTACTAAGACACTTTCAGAATAACAGACACAATAAGTCTTTAGTCAGCAATTCCCAGCTTAGAAGGGCGTAGGCTAGCTTCCTCTGCCACAAGAGACTACACCACAAACTTTCCTAATGTAAAATAACTGGTTTGAAGGCCAAGTGCTTAAACCATAACAAAGAGACTTAGAACAACAGCCACAATAAGCATTCAACCAGCAATTCCCAGCTCAGAAGGGCAGAGGCTACCATCTTCTCCCACCAGATTGTAGACTACAAACCTTCGTAATGTAAGACAACTATCCTGAAGCCCAAGTGCTTAAACAAAAAGTAATAAGCTTAGAATAACAGTTACAATGTAATGTGATACCAGACAGATGATAGTGAAATGTCTTTTAATCTACCCACATACATCATGTCATGGTTAGTAGGCCTTATGTTATCTTGATGAGAAAGCCCTGTGGCCTGTCCAGCTGTTGCATGTGTTTGGTGAGGTTTCTGCAAAACAAAGTATTATACTGTATTAGTTCTGATTAGTTTGACTATACCACTTTCATGCAATCCTGATATCTGCATGTGATGGTGTGTTTTATGATGTGCACCATACATACGTACTGGAAAACATTAAAGAGAAAGTTGATAAAGTAAGGACACACATTGCATTTCCTGACTTCAAAACCCTTACAAGAAAATTCATTAGAAAGTACTGTCATAATGATGTTATCCACTGCATCATTTGGCAAGTCAAATATCACTGACAGTTGCAATTATCAGTTCAGCAACACAAATGCAGATATACTAGGCACTAATGTAGCTTTTGTATCCCTAAATCCAAAAGAGAGAAAACAGGGATATGGCACAGTTATCATCATTGCACAGGGTACTGAGGAGAAGGGGGTAGGAGGCCTAGGCTGACACAAAAGGTCAGTGAGAAAGGGAAGCATGCTGGCTGTGTGTGTGTGTGTGTGTGTGTGTGTGTGTGTGTGTGTGTGTGTGTGTGTGTGTGTGTGTGTGTGTGTGTGTGTGTGTGTGTGTGTGTGTGTGTGTGTGTGTGTGTGTGTGTGCGCACGTCTCCACGGGTCCTCCATGTAAAAGTGGTTTGTGAAAGTCTGCATGAATACAGCCAAGCTCAGTGCTAGCTCTACATCTTGGTATGTTGAACAGGTGGGAGCCATGCATGGTAGAGGTGGCAGTTCATCAATGTCACCCACAACTATGGGAAAAGGCTCTTCCAAGAGTTGCACTAGTACTTCCACCCCCAAGGTCAGATGGAGTGCCGCTACCTGAGCATGACCGATGTCTGCTGGATGTGCTCCCTTCATGTAAAATGGGTGTAGACAGCACACTCCCTGATGGGCCAGCGGAAGTACTGCCACTATGGGTGTGTGATCGGGAACAGCCACATTGGGTCTCAGCTGATGTTGTGGCTGACTTATGCCCATGAGGACACCATTCCCCTTCCAACAGATGTTCCATCACAGACACTGCTCCTTCCATCACAGACACCACTCAGTCTATCACAGACACCCCTCATTCCAACATGTCATTTATCCAATCCAGGGAATTGATGATATGGTGGAGGCAGTCATGCATGTCAGATTGTACTGCATCCACAATCCTGAGCATTTGTCTGGAGCACTTTTTGAATGTGCTTTTGCCTTCATGGTGGCCCTAAACATATGTTGAGTGGCATAGGAAGAGACACCTGCAGCAGACTGAAGAAGGACAGCAGGCCCCCTCTGACCACTCCATCAACCCTCCTGCATGACACCTCACCAACACTTTGGCTACAGCCAGACTCAACAGGCACTGAAGCCTCAGTAGCCACACTTCCCTGTTCAATGTCATTGCCCTCCACCTGTCTTATATCTATGGGCTCAGTGGGCTGGGTAAGCATAGACCTACTGGCTGTGTCCGGGAAAAATGAAGGGGGTGGCTGGATGTTAACCTCTGTGTCAGATTCAACCTGTACACCCCCATCCTAAAACACAACAGAATGATAATACACACAACTCAGTTTTACCACCATCACCGTGTCTAATGAGATACTGCAATCAGGTGGCACAGGGCCCACACTCCCACAGTCATGATCACATGTGATCAACAGGGAGAAACACAGGCATACATTAATACCTGCACTACTATAGAGCAATATATGCTAAATAACTAACAGTGCTGCCACTATTACAGACATACCCCTCAACTATACAGATTTTCACAGAATGTCCAAATTTTTGCATCATATTTCTGGTCTGCTTTTCATAAAATTGTGGTTTTCTGGCAAATTAACAGTAAATCATTGAAGACTGAAGTTAGAAAATACTGGCAGGCATTTGAGTTTCAGACTTCATACCCTTCCGAAAACTCATTCTAACATAAAACTATTATTCCATCAACTTTCTAAGTTTGTAAGAGCAATGTTTGAAAAATGTCCCTACTTTTGGACCTCTGTCACACTTTTATTAATGGCTTTGTCCAGATTTCTTGCTCTAAGAGGTTGAGAGATATGATTGCAGACAGTATAGCAATACATGCAACAGGCCAAAAAATGACACATTAGATTACTAGAAACTGATCTGCAGTACTGAAATAACTTGATTTGGCTTACCACCTACAGGAGGCCTATGTTGCTGGATTCCTGATGGTCCTGAAATAAGTTAAGCAAGAGGTAAGGCCAACATCACCACATTTAACAGTAAGACAGGAGGTACTACATGTACTCCTCTCAATCAGCATGACATATTACTTTAACAAGAACGTGGCTAACAACTCCAAACTGAGCTTATCACTGTATTAATATTCAGTCTCCCCCAAAACAACACAAGTGAGACAGAAGTAACTTTTATTTCAATTGTTTTACTATACAACAGTATTGAACTGGTCATATAACAAAGCCTACCTGGAAGCTCTTCCTGAGATTGAGAAGGGGTTACACCCAAGTCAAGGATATATGGTGGGCCACTCTACTGTGAGTTGTCCTGTGTCAGAAGATTTTGCAGGAATTCCTCACTGGAGGTGAGAGGTGGTTCTGCAGCATGCCCACCCCCAGTTACCCTCTGGTCTTGGGTAACAGCAGCTGCACACATCTGTGCGGATGTGATTATGTCAGTGGCCTTGTGGCACACCTGCTCATAAGTACAGCCATGACTGCCGACAGCATTTTTGTTATCAACGATTTGCTGCCATATCCTCAGCCTCTCTGGCATATTAGGGTGATCCCTTCCAAGAAGAAAAGCACCATGTTGACATATCGCATCCACTGTTATTGCATTTTATGCCTCACTGAAGGGGGGGGTCTGCGCCTCAATGACATTTTTGGTCCTAAAAAGCAACAGAATGATAATACACATAACTATTACATAATAACAAAGTAACTGTTACCAGATAAAACAGTTAAGGTAGGCAGTCAGTAGTACCCACTGGATAAACATAACACATACAACCTATGTAAAATACTAACAACAGGCAAGATGCAAAACAAGGAGAGTAGCAAGGGCAACATATCCTTGTATGTGCCATAGCAGTAACTCAGCTTTGCCACCCCCCACAAAAGAACAATCCATTCTAGTTTGTGACATAACAGTAACTTCTCTTTGCTTCCCCCACCTAGTAAAGAACAAGCACATGAATCATTTTGCTAATAAAAAAAATTGGAAATGCTAAGTATGCACTCAAAGGACCTGTCCCTGAAACATTTGTACATATGTATCACACAACTTACTAATTTTTTTTTTTTATTTATTTTTTTATAAATATTTTTTATAATTTGTACCTCTGAAATGCTTGACAGTTATGTCCTTGCCATCAGTACACTTCTAACTAATGCATACATATAACAGTGCAAAAGGCTTTGCTTCATATTATTATAGGATCATAGGAGGTTACTGGGCTAATGGGCCTGGGGCCCTTACAACCCTAGCCAAGACTTTATTCCCAAAAAAGAAACCTCAGTCAGCACCAGTCACCCCTGACAATGAGGGACAAAGGTGGAACCCCTGGGACAAATTTGTGGTTTCCCATCCACTCATCAAGGTTGTGCTTGAAGAGGATCAGCAAGGTACTCTGTTTGACATGTAGGGGAAGTCTATTCCAGACACAGGGCAGCCTCTGGGAGACAAACCTGTCTCTCCAGCAGGTTTTGTTGATGTTGCATATTAGATTTAGTCCTATTGAGCAGGTAATGCACAAGGAGTTAGACTTACGGATATGGAGCATCTCTAGTAGGGCAGGGTCCAATATTGCCTTGTAGGTGAGACACAGATCACCTCTGAGCAATCTGTATGATACCGAGTAGAGTGATAGTGATTTGAGCCTGTCCACATAGGACAGGTGTTGGAGGCCAGGGATTCTCTTTATGAGGTATTTCTGTGGCCTTTCCAGTTGGTGCAGGTGTTTGGAGAGGTACATACCAAATGGGGTGTTATACTCAATTATAGGTCTAATTATGGAGGAGTACAGAGAGATAATAACCTCCTTTTTTTCTGGATGCAATCCCTTTACTTATGAGATGAACCAAGTAATAGGCTTTTCAGACCACTGCTGCCACATGATGGTCGAATGTGAGATTGTTGTCAACCTGAGTATTCAGGTTTCTCACCACAGGTTGTGTGCTTAGGGGGTTGCTGTTGATGTGGTAATCAGTATGGGCCATGTTTTTGCTGAATGGTATGATAATACATTTTTTTGTGTTTAACTTAAAGCCATAACTTTGGCACCAGTTATTTGTAGCTGTGAGACCATCTTGCAGTATGTTAACATCATTTGGGGAGTCATTGGCTGCACCCAACTTACAGTCATCCGCCAACTTGATCAGCCACAGGCACTTTGTCTTTGCCTGGACCTCTGCGACATAGATGCCAAACAGAAGGGGTCCCAGGACAAATTTATGGGAAACACCATTAGTGACAGGTCTGCTGTTGGAGGTGGTGGTGCCTATTTTGACCTTGTGGGTCCTATCTGTGAGCCAGTTGGCTATCCATCTGATGAGATAGGGATTAACACCAAGTTGTGTTAGCTTTTTGATGATGCCCAAGTGGGGGATTGTGTCAAAGGCTTGGCCAGGTCAAGGTAAACTGTATGTACTAACTTTACCTTATCCAGGGCCTTGGTGACAGTCTCAAAGAAGTCAACTAGGTTCAGTATGCAAGATCTGCCCCTGATGAATCCAAATTGGGTGGGTTCAAATGCTTAGAGATTGCCTATGTCCTTGTTTATGAGATCCATAATAATACGTTCCATGGCTTTACAGATCTGACTTGTCAAGCTAATGTGGCAATAGTTTCCCGGGTCAGTAGTGGCACCATCTTTGTGCAAGGGGATGACAATGGCAGTTCTCCACTCTGTTGGGATGAACCCTGTAATTAGGCTGTGGTTGAATAGGGTACTCAATGGCGAAGCTAGTTCGTGCTGGAGATGGTGCAGAATACAGATACCATGGAAGCTGTGTTCTTTGCCTTGGATAGGGCCTTTAACACTTGATCTACAGAGCTGTGAGCTGTGGGACAAGTATCAGGGATGTCAACTGGGCCTTTGGGGGGAATAAGGGGTGAAGTTTCTGCTGAACCTATTAGCTAGCAGGTTGGCTAAGTCAGCAGGATCAGTGTAAGTGGTACCATTAAATATTAATTCAGAACAAACTTGGGCTTTGCCTTGGAGGTTCCAAACATAACTGAAGAAGGACTTGTGGTTTCCCTTTGTTTTGGAGGCTAGTTTCAACTCATAATTGGCTTTGGAGATTTTCACTAGTGATCCAATTTGCTTGTTGAGGTGGAGGAGGAGGAGGGAGTTTTTCTGATTTGGAATTTGTTCCTTTTTACCCTTGAACAACAGTTTTTTCCTTTTGTTGCAAAGTCTGTTGACAGAGGATGTCTACCAGACAGGTTTGTGTTTCCTTGAAGAGCAGGTTTTAGTTCTGTTGGGTATGGCTGAGTCCATGCAGTTGTACAGGTGCTTGTATACTGCACTGGCATACTGTTCAGCATAGTTGTCTGTATCCTCTGAAGGGGACGGTGGTATGAAGCTGCTGATACCTTCCCTTAGGAGGTTGTAGTCAGCTTTTGAGAAGTTTTTTAGCCTGGTTATGGCTGGTGAGGGGATGGGTGGGATAGAAGCTTCAAATGAGACAGACCAATGATCTTATCTCACCCGGGAAGAACATGCTATGAAAGTGGTGCAGCGGTCACTCATGTTGGTAAGAACCAAGTCCAGTATGTTATCTCCCCTTGTGGGGGATGAGACCAGCTGGTCTAGTGAGTTAGAAGTGATGAAGTCAATGAATCGTTGGATGAGTGCATTAGTGCAGGAATAGGTAACCCAGTCAATGGTGGGGTAGTTGAAGTCACCAAGGATCAGGGTGTTAGGGGTACCTTAATGGAGTCAAGTGGGTCCAGGTAGGAGGACTGGGTGTCCTGAGTCATGGAGGGGGGTCCATAGCTGGCTATAACTTGGATGAGTGTCTTGCCAACTGTCAGTTTCTGGAATAATTGCAGTGCATCATGCTGGTAAACCAGTCCGGAAGTGTGCCTGTCCTTAGTAAAGATAGAAACTCCACCACCTTTAGTCTTTACAACCTTATTTTGGGGTCAGAAAGTGTGGAATGAGGTAAACCTGGTAAGGCAGGGGTGCTTTCTGCAGCCCTGAACCAAGTGTCCGTGACTGCATAGACATCAGCATCTTCCAGTGTATTCCAGCATATGCATTATGTAGGTAAAATAAATGATAGAATACTTGTGGGTATTCAATACTCCTCTGTAAAGACATCTTGGGAAATATTTTTCTTTGCTGAACAGGTAGCAAGTATCCTCACCATCAGTTTGGCTAGCTACACATTTGCATTTTTATAATGGAGTAGATTATTAATGGACTGCATCTGTCTAGGCTGTTTTTTTGAGATGGTAATTACAGCATAAGCAGGTGAATTGCATGCTAATCAACCAATCTAGTGGATCTATTCAAAAAGTTATAAAGCAACCATTTAGACCCCATGTTGTTTTTTCCTGCAGATTTCAAAAGTAGTGGAGTACAGACACAGAAAGTCTACACAGACTGTTAGGATTTGCTAATGCTTAACTCCATTTGTATGTGCTACAGGCTGCAGGCAATGCTGCCACTGCTACCAATAGGCTTAGGACGAGACAGAAAAGAGTTTCCAGGCCACGTTTAACTTATCACAACATACAGGACATGGACATTGTAGAGTGCAACAGGGAGGACAGGGACACAATACAAGAACCCTGTGACCTCTGCCGGCTCCAGCTCAGAGCCACAGCCTTTACCTCTCCATGTATTGGCTGCGTACTGCTTGCATCACTGTCAGCCCTGAACTAACACTGTGTCAACTGCTGCATTTACAAGGTAAGTCCTGAGCATGTACTATATTGTATTATAATATTATGACATGTCCTTGTTTTTCATCACTTGGTACAGTAAACAACTACCAGGTGGGAGAATTGTACAGAAATTAATGTCACATGTGACAATAGAGACTTATTTGACTTGTATGTGTCCATTAGCAAATAGTAGGCCTCAGGCCTCAAAGATTCACACATTGATACCTCCCCAAAGTAATGATGCCCTCAGTCTAGCAACATACATTTGAAATGAGAACTCAAAACAGAGACGTTTAAAAGCAATGAGAAACATAGCAGTTTCCGCCTTTACCACCCTCACAAAATCAAACTGGTAGGATGCAAAATAAGGAGAGTAACAAGAGCAACAAAACCTTGTTTGTGCCATAAAAGTAGCTCAGCCTGGCTCCACCCCATTGGAAGAACATTATACCCTTGCATGTTCCATGACACGAACCCACCTTTGCTCCCCACCCCCAAAACAGCAGTCTATGCTTGTTTGTGACATCCAACCTTCCATTAGTTTGATGGCAACTGCATATCATATTGTCCCCAGTGAATATCCTCACACATTTTAAAGTAAATGATATGGACTGGCTTACAAACTGCATGTCTCTAAGTACTGGTCAGATAACTAATGAATGACCAAGAAACACAGAAAGGTAGGACACAGCTGTATATTTGCAAGGACTAATCATAGCAGGTCGTATGATCAGTATGTGCACTACATCCAAATATATTACATAGAATACATTTGCAAATAGGTCATGCCTTGATATCAGTGTACATTCAGTTGCACTTAGTTGTGTGAGGAATTATGTCATGTATTTGCTGTAAAGGTGTTTGTGGGGCAAAGATGGATAACTCCCCCATCCTGTTTTGTGACAAAGTTGGAATCCAGACCTTTGTAGTCATATCTCATGTGTACTGACAGTTTCTACTGTATATGTCATAGATTGATTTTTCACATTTCAACTAATTCTCCATTTTTTTATATTTTTTTATTTTTGGGGGGGGCACTGTTTGCACAATGTACTGATTAGTACAAATTACTTTGGCTATGCGCATCTCATTTGCACGTAGAGCAGCAGTGCACAAACTGGATGAATGGGCCACCCATGTAGCAGACAGGACCCAGACAGCCACACACATGCATTCAATGAATACTATTGGCCATCTCACAGACACATTTCCCAGCAGTGCACAATCTCATGCAACATGTTTGCATGATGGTAAGTGCTGTGCAACACTGTCAAATGTTGCAAATCCAGAAAGTGCACGCTCCCAGTAAGTGCGATACCTGCAATTGGTGGGAAAATATCATCCTACATTGGTCTTGATCTGTGATAGGCATAGCTGGCACTCCTGGAGAATTTTTGAGATTCCATGCTCAAAGATGTGGGGTCTGGGAGTCCAAAGTGTTTGTTGGACTCCTAGTCAATGAACATGGGCCCAGGCTGTTACAGAGGAACTATCATGGCTCAGATTACAAGGCAGAGGCATGGAATAGTCTGGCCCGGACTCTGACCAGTGCTTTTGGTATCCCACATACTAGTGAACAATGTAGGAACCACTACAGAGACATCAGGATGAGGAACAGGGATACCTTCAACCACTGGATTGAGGAATGTAGGACTGGGATACCCCACATATGTGTAAGTATTACTTACAGAGACTACCTGCCAGTGCTAAAAGTTGGATATAGTCAGGACTGATATGCTTAATGGTATTCTGTCTTGTTCTGTTTTTCCACAGACATTACAGACTGGGCACTGAATGTGTGAACCCATGCCACTAGATTGGCATGGATGCAAGATGCATGTGGTATGTATGCATCCCAACATTGGGGTTATTTTAACATTAAAAGTTATGATGCATTTATTTTTTTTACTTATACAGTTATATCAAATTGAGCATTTGTTTCTTAACTGTAATAGGAAAGTATGCATGCATTCCTCTGGAGGGCAAAACAACAGTTCATTATTACAAAGTAGTCATAGTTTCTGCCTTCAAAACCCAAACTTCCCAAATATATTAAATATATATGATATATTAAATATGTTAAGGTTTCATCAATATTGAAATGTAACATTGGAGCTGTAAAGCAGTGTCACCTCTGGCTTGCTGTAAGCTGTAAGCAGTATATTTGGACCCCGCATATGTGCAATGTATGCACACATCAAGAATTACTTACTGCAATTTGTAGTATATTGGGCATCTGTTAGAAGCTGGGTAGTCTTAACAGTAAACAAAGGTATTTTTTAGGAGTTTTTAGTGTTAAACGTAAAGGTAACAAAATAGAGAAAAATAATTGTATCAGTGCTTTGTATGTCACATATGAAGTTACTAATGTTCTCACTTTTTTTTCTCTCACCCCAACCCTTTTCTCTCTTTTTTTCTTTTTTTAGGGGGGGGTTATTATTATTTTTGTGTGGGAATTTACTTTTTTATTTTTTAGTTTTCCCACAGCACAGTGGGGTAAGACTGTCCCATGGGATCCACCTGCCCCCACTTCACTGGTACAGCACTGCTGCCTAGCACATCTGGAGCAGAATCTGGTAGCACCTCCATCTGCTGCCCCTGCACTACTCGGCCCCACAGGTAGTTCTGCCATGCAGGATAGGCCTGTGGCTACCTCCAGGAGTGGTGGCAGAGGGGATGAATTTATCACCTGTAATGAAGTGCCAGGGATGGTGCTTAGAACTTTGTGTCACACTATTGGGGGATGCCTATGCTGGCGGGAGATACTGCTCTCCATCACTGTATTAAAGAATACAAGGAGACACAGACGTCAGACACTGCAGCCATTGACTCAGTGAGGTAATAGTCCACTGAGTGAGGACTTGATTCTCACCGTCACCCAACTTGACATTCATGGGTTTGCAATATCCCCATCCTCACCACAGTCATGGTGTTCACCTACCTCTTGTGTCTTTCACTGTCCTTGTCTCTTTTCTTGTTTGTCTTGTCTGTCTGAAATTGCTTCCTCACCTAATTTACTTCACCCAGACATTCCTACAGCCCTTTCCCAACATTCCTCTACATCTCTCAAAAAAAAAAGGGGGGGGGCACCTGTCCCACAAAAAACACATAGCTCTCCATTTCTCATTGACACACACGATTCTTTCCAAATCTCTATACAATTCTCTATAAAACAGATTGTATTGTGGTCACCCCTCTCTCTGGGAGGGGGGGTGACAGTTCAAATTCAGCAAATTTTGTATGTTTTATTCTGGAAGAAATGGATAGCTATGGTTATTTCCTACATTCTTCCTGCACATTCCTGTCTTGTTTTCACTTTGTGCATTCCCGTGCTTCCTCCCCATTTCACCACTTTCCTGTCTTCCCTATTTCTTTTCTTTAAAAGGGACGGTGAAGGACACATGAGGTGGGTGAACATCATTGATGGGGAGATGGATGGGAAATCTCGGTCCAATGCACATTGAAGTGGTTGACAGTGATAATCTAGTACTCATCCAGTGGACTGTCATCACTGTCACCTCACTGCACTTCTGGCTGCAGTGTTTGATGTCTGCACCTCCTATGGGTGCTTTGCACTAGGATGGAGAGCAGGAACTCCATCCAGCATAGGCATGTGCCAACAGTGTGGCACACAATCCTACGCACTATCCCTGGCAGTTCATCATGAGTGATAAACTCACCACCTCCGCCACTGCTCCCAGATGGAGTCATAAGCATATTCTCTGGGCCAGAGCTCTGAGGGGCCGAGTAATGCAGAAGCAGCAGAGGAGGTGCTACCAGGTACTGCACCAAACATGCTGGGCAGTAGTGCTGTATCCAGTGGAGTGGGGACAGGTCGATCCTGTGGGACAGTCCTACCCCACTGTGATGTGGGAAAAAAACAAAAAATAAAAAAGTAAACATAAAAAATAATAAAATAAAAAATAATTATAATAATAAACACAAACGAGAGCGAGAACAAGAAAAGGGTTGGGGTGAGAGCAAAAAGGGAGAACATTAATAACTTCATACATAACATACAAAGCACTGATACAATTATTTGACTGTATTCTTAGTTACCCCTATACCAAATCTATTCCCAAATTTGGCAAGGGAGAACTAATTCCAGCCCTACTTCATATAAACAAACATAAACTTATATGCATAGTCTCCCTTTATACCCCTCCTAGAGACAATATCTCAACCCTTAAAGATATTCTTTCCTGGTTCTCTAACATCACTAATGAATTTATAATCTTGGATGATGTTAATATTAACTGGTCAACAGTTCAATCTCCTACAAACACACTTAATATAAACTTGTACAACTTCACTCAGCTTATTAACTCAACAACTATGCACTCCAAGAACTTCCTTACTGGAAGCACCCTGGACTGGATTCTAGTTTGTCATCCACATTACATCTCTGATAGTGGCACTCTGCCCGACCCATTAGGTGACCACTTCCCCACTTTTGCCCACTGTCTTCCATCCTTCATACAACTAACTCATACCTACACCTTCACTCACTGTCTAAAAAACTTTAATCCTAGCACATTCTCAAATGCACTAAAAAATGAACTGGAACCCACTAAAAACTCTTCCCTTAGGAAATTCTGTTATCTACTTTAACTCAACTTTCCTCATCTTGCTGACTCCTTTGACCCTCTTTAAAAAAACACATAAGAAGCAATCCTGTACCCTGGCTAACCAAAAATACCTTACTAGCCATGTGATTCTGGGATAAAGCCTGGAAATGCTACTCCAAAAATAAAACTATCCCCACCCTTAATGAATTTAAAACACTTCGTAACAAAGTAAAAAAATGTATTATCTCAGACTGCAAAGCCTACTTCTCTACACTCCAAACCATACATGATAGGCGTAAAAAATAATTAATTCGATAAGAATTAATAAAAGATATAATTAAGCTAACACTAATATATACATACGTATCTTAATATATACTCCCATAACACCTATTCATTCTAAGCACATCTTTTGTATATAGAGAGAGCTTAGGAAAGTAGTATATAAACATGAGCAGTCATGGAAAGTCATATGAAGTTTAGATATGAATTGATGAATAGCCATCATACATAAATATAGTCTATGTAAATATATAAATCACACCTTGCACACACCTTGTTGCGAGTGTTATATAAAGAGATATTTGTAGGATAAAGGACATGACTGATATTTTAAATGGTAGACGTTTTATACATTTTTTAAGTAATAATATCTTTCAACAATTTTAATTTATATTTGTAATAATTGATGTTATCAACCATAATTGTACCTTAATATATTTGATGAATTGATATTACTTATTGCAATAATATTTATATACATTATGCGAACCATAACAGGAAATGACATCAGGCAGCATTATTTCGATTATTTGTGATTTTTGCGTATTTTATATGATGCTTAGAATGTAATAATGTAGTATTAGTTAAATATTTGCTCACTACTAGAAGTAGAAACAATGTTTTATTTTATGTGAATTTATGGTATGAGACGTGATACTTTGTAACATTATTATATAAGTATTAACTAAGTATTTTTTAAACTAGGACAGGAAGTGACATCAGGAATTTTGAAATCCTGAAGTTATATATAGCTTAAATTAACATTTTCTAATTTAACGGCCTGAGGAAGCCAGTAGGTGAAAGCGCTAGCCGAGATTGTTTGTCGACCATTCTGTATAATAAAAAGACCTTATTTATCTCAAGATATTTGCGTGGTGTATTCGCAAAACGTATGTTAGAGGAATAGTATTGTTGGATTTATACTACTTGGATTATACTGTTTCAGGCACTGTGAACTACCTGTATTGGAATTACTGGTTTCGAACTGCAGATTTGGATTTTTTTGTTGTTGCCACAATTATCCGAAGAGGTTTGTTGGCGAAACGCTTAGAGAGGTGAATACCGACTGAGCGGATCAGTTAGATATATGCACACTATCACGGAGACGTGAGAATAGCCACAAGTGCATATTCTCTAAAACAAGGTATTTTTGACTACATAGCGTTATTGCATATTACTGTGGAATATCATACAAACTTGTTATATGCTGCCATTATTTCTAAAGGCACAGCTGCATATAAAGCGTAACGCATATTTTGGGAACTTTTAATTGCTATATTTCGATCATAAAATAACATCAGCCTACACACTAGTCACTCTTTTTCTCTTATTGACAATTTTGTTGGACTATTCAGACTGTGTGTTTTTGGAGCAGTAGTGATTGTTTTTGCATTCATTTTTATATTTATTACTTTCGATTACTGCTCCAATATGGCTGAAACACCTATTGAGAGTATTGAATTACCCTATAAACCTGAAACCAACAGCCGAGGGGCGACTAGATTCGAGAAAGCTGTTGCTAATGAAACCAACCCACTTATGGCCTATGAGATAGAGATAGGAACATCAGAGGACAATACAAAAACTGACTGTTCGGGCCTATCTAATTTATTGGGAGAGATGGAGACTGATTTCATGCGGATGAAAAGACTTCAATTACAGAGACAACATTTCGAAGTCTGTATTAGACGCAAAATCATACCTAGGGGACTAAGAGTCCTGAAAATGCCCACCACAGGAACTATATATCCAGAGTTGCTATATAAGTGGCAACAGATCAATATAGACACGAGCATTCGATATATGGAACTTCTTAATGACTTTTTTTCTCCACAGGAACTTGAAATGCAAGAAAGTATTAGAAAACAACAGAAGCATTTGTATGAGTTGTATCCTGAAGCTATAGTTGATAAAATGTTAGAAAAGCTTCTAGATGATGTGTTCCTTTATGAGAAAAAATTAGTAGAACAGAAGCAAGGAAAAATAAAAAGGGATTTACAGGATTTTGCAAATGGACATGTCTTTACTTGGCCTATGAAATTCAACAACTTAAATAGTGATATCAACAAGAGGAACATGAATTATATTTAGGGACAAAAGGAGTAATAATAATAAGAATGTAATAAATATTGACAGTGACGTTGATACTAATATAATTGATAGTACCAGGAATGCAAGTAATAAACAACCCATTACAAATAAAACAATGACTACAGTAGCACAAGTCCATCATGAAAATATAAATAGAGAATTGACCTTAGAGGTAGATACAACTAATAGCATAGAAATTCAAACACAAGATGTTATAAAGAATGTTAGTGAGACTCGAATAATAGATGGATGTAGACAGAAAGATGTGAGGAAAATGAGAACTGGAATTAATAGAAATACAGATGATAGTAATGATATAGTCCCTTTCCCCATAGCACAACAATGGACACAAGGAAGGGACCGCTCTATGAGCAGAGGGAGGCAGAAAAGGAGAATACAGGAACAAGAGCATGTGGGACCTACGATAAAGAAAATGTGGCAAGGGACATAAATTCTATTATATGGAATATATCCAGTAGACAATTGACAGAGGAAGAAGCACAAGTCTTAGAGAAAGGACTTAGTTTTATTCCATCAAGCAAAAGTGATATAACCCAAACAGTCACTGATTTGAAATTATTCACTAGGAATATACAATTAAAAGTGGATTATGGAATAGAGAAACAAATAAGGCACACTTTTAGAAAACCTAGTGTATTTGTGCCTAATTTACATCCACTCATAGATGCATTTACTAAGCTAGTAGAAGAAGAATTACATATACACCAAAGAAAGAATTCCAATAGGAAATGGTATGGGAATCTGACACCTAAACAACGTTCAGCATTAAAGAAATTAGAGAATGATTCAAATATTATGTTGAGACCTGCTGATAAGGGAGGACCCATAGTCATTATGGATATGGAAGTATATGTAACTAGCATGAAACAAATGTTGAGTGATGATACTTACTATAGTAAGATTACAATAAATATAGTGGATACAATAATAGAACGAGTTGCAAATAATATATATTTATTATACTGTGAAAACAAAATAAATGAGGAGGTATATAAATTTTGTATAACAGAGAACCCGACCCTACCATGTATACAGGGAATACCTAAAATCCATAAGCACCATCAGAGACCACCCATGAGGCCTATTGTAGCTGGTAGAGGTTGGGTGACTGAACCTATATCATTGTATCTGGAAATGAAACTGAGACCAATAGTAGAAAAATATCCACATATCTTACGAGATACAAAACAATTTTTGATGAGATTATATGAACAGACATCTGATGTTGAATTGCGTACTGAGGTATGGCTTGTGACACTAGATGTACAATCCCTATTCACATCTATACCCAACAAACAAGGTATAGAATGTATATATAGGAGGTTGCAATCAGATTCAAATTATACACTTGCACAAATAGAAGTATTGTGTGATTTAATTCACATTGTCTTGAGTAATAATATATTTGTATTTAAAGATGAAGTCTATATGCAGAAGGATGGCGTAGCTATGGGCACATCATGTGCCAATAGCTACGCCAACCTGGTAATGGCTGACTGGGAAAAGCAATACTTGTTTGAAATGCCAATGTTCAAGAGATATGTGAGATTATATAATAGATTTGTGGACGACCTCTTCTTAGTATGGACATCTGATAGAGTGAATCTTGATGTTTTTTTTGGATGAGATTAATAAACACACTGAATATTTAAAATTTAGTATGGAAACATCACAGTATAAAATTAGTTTCCTGGATGTTTATGTTGAGAAATTAAGTAATGGAATGCTAAATACAGGCATATATAGGAAGAGTTGTTATAGGAATACAATATTGCACAGAGAAAGCATGCATCCAGGTTTTGTTTTTAAAAATGTCATAAGGGGCCAAGCAATGAGAACATCAAGACTAAATTCTACCATAGATGGCTATAATAATCAAATAGAGCATTTAAAACAACAGTTTATAGCGAGGTCCTATGACGAACAGGAGATAGGTATAGAATTAGATAATGTGAGTCAAATGAGAGAAGGTAGAGCATTCCCATACTTCTCTAATCATTATACACAAGTTTTGGAACAACCAGACAATATTAACAACAAGAATAATAATTGGATGAAGGTTGTTCTACATTATACACAAGATATCACTAGTATTAGACATATATATGAAAAATATTGGGGGGTTCTTACTGTTAACCCTGAAATACGTGAAATAATTGGAGCAACTCCAAGGTACACATATAAAAATAAACCTAATTTATATAGGAAATTGTGTGGACCAAATAGAATATCAGGGAAATTAACAAACAGAATGGAAAAGCAGGCTACTATACCATGTATGAAATGCAACCATTGTAAATATATTGATACAAATGCAACATTTATACATCCAATCACATTACAGGAATACAAATTGACAGCGAAGGCCACCTGTAACACTAAGCACATAGTGTACATAGCTCAATGTGTAGCCTGCCCTGCCTTCTACATAGGCAAGACTGATCGACGGTTAAAGGACCGTATCAGGGAACATTTATATAATATAAGGATATGCTCCATAACCAATGCCTTGTCTAAACATGTTATCAATACATCTGCAGAACATACATTCAGATTTAAGGTGTTACAGAATAATTTTACTAATATTAGGAGGGGAGACATTTCGAATAAAACAGAAGAATTAGAAATGAACTGGATTATTCGTTTGAGAGCTGATCATAAACCGGGCCTCAATGACAGAATTCCTATTAAGCCTGTATTAAAGGCTAGAAAATTAAGTATAAAATCTAAATGAATGCTTGCCGCTAAAGATGGGTTTCTCTATATATATAAGAAATACCATATACGCATCATGGATGGTGTACAATAATATTTAATACAATTGTTACCCTTATTATCCTATATTATTCATAATTCTAAGTATTTCTACAAGTTACCAATATATACACAAATAGAGATGCATATCAAGTACAACTTATATATAGGAAATTTATTTACTAAGGATTTTAACAGAAAAATTTTTAATAGGAAGATTTTAAACAATATGAGAACAATTAATTAGTTATATAAAATTAGATATCAAGGTAATTATTTATTGTATAAATTTAAATGACAATAATATTTTGATAACTAAGAATATTCTGATTATTAATCTAATAACATATTATTGAATATTAAATATTGATTTTAATCATTTATTTTTAAAAAAACAGTTAATAAAACCAAACATAATATGCATCTCTTGATTATAATAGTTCAGGATTTATTGAACTTGAACATTATTATATATTTTGATAATGGGAAATAAATGAATAAATTGTTTAATGAATAATTTAAATAATTATATATTTGTTGAGTTATCACTAAATTAATAGATCACATTATAGGTCTTATATTAAGTCACAGGTAAATCTAATCGATAAGAAATATGTTTATATTTGCCGGAACTTCAACCAGTTTGGATTCCATACATAGAATACAGGCAGTGCCCTATACTACATCGAGCACAAAAAATATAATCCAGTAACGTATAACTTATACTGGGATGGCTTATTCATAGCTATATATTATATCTTACTATTATTCCTATGCTTAGCACATTCTATAGTGCTCACTATTATTTGATGCATTAAGGCACAACTATGAAATTATTGCCATTTTGCAATTAATATGCTAGTTTTTGCATATTATTTGTTTTTATAATATAAATACAAATTAGCGATTAATTTTGTTTGTAATCGACCTATTGGATATGTGCCTTAATTTTGTACATACATGACAGGTGTAAAAATTAAATTAATTCGATAAGAATTAATAACAGATATAATTAAGCTAACACTAATATATACATACGTATCTTAATATACACTCTTATAACATCTATTTATTCTAAGCACATCTTTTGTATATAGAGAGAGCTTAGGAAAGTAGTATATAAGCATGAGCAGTCATGGAAAGTTATATGAAGTTCAGAGATGGATCGATGAATAGCCATCACACATAAATATATTCTATGTAAATATATAAACCACACCTTGCACACACCTTGTTGTGAGTGTTATATAAAGAGATATTTGTAGGATAAGGGAAATGACTACATGATATTTTAAATGGTAGATGTTCTGTATATATATTTTTTAAGTAATAATATTTTTCAGCAATTTTAATTTATGTCTGTAATAATTGATGTTATGAACCATAATTGGACCTTAATATATTTGATGAATTGATATTATTTATTGCAATAATATTTATATACACTATGCGAAGCATAATAGGAAATGACATCAGGCAGCATTATTTTAGTTATTTGTGATTCATGCGTTTTTTATATGATGCTTATAATGCAATAATGTAGTATTAGTTAAATATTTGCTCACCATTAGAAGTAGAAACAATGTTTTATTTAATGTGTATTTATGGTATGAGACGTGATACTTTGTAACACTATTATAAAAATAGTTACTAAGTATTTTTAAACTAGTACAGGAAGTGACATCAGGAATTTTGAAATCCTGAAGTTATATATAGTTCAAATTAACATTTTTAATTTAACGGCCTGAGGAAGCCAGTAGGTGAAAGCGCTAGCCGAGATTGTTTGTCGACCATTCTGTATAATAAAAAGACCTTATTTATCTCAAGATATTTGCGTGGTGTATTCGCAAAACGTATGTTAGAGGAATAGTATTGTTGGATTTATACTACTTGGATTATACTGTTTCAGGCACTGTGAACTATCTATATTGGAATTATTGGTTTCAAACTGCAGATTTTGTTTTTTTTGTTGTTGCCACAATTATCCGAAGAGGCTTGTTGGCGAAACGCTTAGAGAGGTGAATACCGACTGAGCGGATCAATCAGATATATGCACACTATCACGGAGACGTGAGAATAGCCACGAGTGCATATTCTCTAAAACAAGGTACTTTTGATTACATAGCACTATTGCATATTACTGTGGAATATCATACAAACTTGTTATATGCTGCCATTATTTCTAAAGGCACAGCTGCATATAAAGCGTAACGCATATTTTGGGAACTTTTAATTGCTATATTTCGATCATAAAATAACATCAGCCTACACACTAGTCACTCTTTTTCTCTTATTGACACTTAATATAAACTTGTACAACTTCACTCAGCTTATTAACTCAACAACTATGCACTCCAAGAACTTCCTTACTGGAAGCACCCTGGACTGGATTCTAGTTTGTCATCCACATTACATCTCTGATAGTGGCACTCTGCCCGACCCATTAGGTGACCACTTCCCCACTTTTGCCCACTGTCTTCCATCCTTCATACAACTAACTCATACCTACACCTTCACTCACTGTCTAAAAAACTTTAATTCTAGCACATTCTCATATGCACTAAAAAATGAACTGGAACCCACTAAAAACTCTTCCCTTAGGAAATTCTGTTATCTACTTTAACTCAACTTTCCTCATCTTGCTGACTCCTTTGACCCTCTTTAAAAAAACACATAAGAAGCAATCCTGTACCCTGGCTAACCAAAAATACCTTACTAGCCATGTGATTCCGGGATAAAGCCTGGAAATGCTACTCCAAAAATAAAACTATCCCCACCCTTAATGAATTTAAAACACTTCGTAACAAAGTAAAAAAATGTATTATCTCAGACTGCAAAGCCTACTTCTCTACACTCCAAACCAACCATAACACCAACCCCAAATAATTCTGGCATAGAATCTCCTCCCTTCTCAACCCTGCAAAAAAAGAAAACCCCTGCCCTGATCCAGATGCCTCTAACTTGGACTTAGCCACCCAATTTAACACTTTCTTTATTGATTTCATAAGTAAACTTACATCATCCTTCACTTCCCATTTGGCTTCCCCACCCTTATTTCCCCTATGCATCCCTCCCCTAGCATCTCCTGCTCCCAACCTCCTCCTTTCTACTTCAACTGCATCCCTACAGCCACCATAAAAAAAATTTCTACTAACACTGAAACCCGGCTCCATTCCCCCTGATGATATACCCTCATATTTCTTAAACGTTGCCACAGAAGGCATAGCGCTTCCTGTCTGCATTCTTATAAATCAATCTATTGCTGAATGTCAAGTTCCCCACCTCTGGAAAAAGGCCTTTATTATTCCACTCCATAAAGGTGGTAATAACAATAATATCACAAACATTCAACCTATCGCTATCTTATCCCCCATTTCTAAACTTCTTGAAAAATGCATCCATCTACAACTTCTACCTTACCTCATAAACAACCAACTTCTAACCCCTATTCAACATGGTTTCAGACCAGGCCACAGCACTACCACAGCTCTCCTCTCCTTCCTAGAAACAGTTAATAAAGCCCGTGACACTGGCCACATCGTGTCCACTCTCCTCCTTGACCTCTCTAAGGCATTCAAAACTATCTCTCATAACCTTCTTTTCACTAAACTCTCCAAACTAAATCTATCCCACTCCTCTATTAACTGGTTTACCAGTTACCTCTCAAACAGGCAACAAGCAGTCAGATGGAAAAAAGCCAGCTCCCCTTTTCTCAATACTTCCAAAGGTGTCCCACAGATGTCCTCCAAGGTTCAGTTTTAGGCCTCCTTCTATTCAATATATTCATAAACGATTTCTACCAAGCCATCCCAAATGCCAACCTTGTCCAATATGATGACGATTTAACAATAATCTGCTCTGCCTCTTCTATACCCACCCTAGTTAAATTAACCCAAGATGACTTCTTCTCTACTGATCAATGGATGATGAACAACCATCTAGCACTCAATGCTACTAAAACTAAATTCATGATATTTACTGCTTCCAAAACTACCACCCTAGATAAAACCTCATTCTCAGTCACCAGTCAAAACAATACACCTCTCAAAATAGTCTCTAATGCTAAACTACTAGGAGTCCTGATCAATGACCAGCTAAAGTCTGATAATCATCTACAAGTAAATATAAAAAAACACACAAAAAAATAGGCATGCTTTACTGCCACAACCATTACATCTCTCCCTCCACTAGGCTCACCTCGCCAACACTTACCTTATCCCATCCCTCCTATACGGTGCCTCTGTCCTTACTAACCTGCAATCCTCCCTCAAGACTAAACTCTCAGCTTGCTATAATAAAATAACAAAATTTACAACTGGCCATAGATCCACTTCCCATCACTGCACTGCCCTACACCAACTGAATTGGCTTGAGCTGTCCAATTACCTCATCTATATTCAACTTTTCCAAGCACACAAGCTTATTTTCACCTCCTCTCTCTCTGTTCCTCTCTTGCCACCACCTTTAAAATGCACCAACCAAATAGGCTTTTGAGATCTAATTCCCAAAATCTAATTGAACTGCATAAACCTGCCTGTCCACCAGGCAAACATCTAATGTACTTCTCTTTAGCATGCCACTGGAATTCCTTCCCACCTCTCATCTGCACCACCAACAGCCTCTCTTCATTCAAAACCTTACTTCACACACACCTAACTTCACTATGGGAATGCTCTTGCTCCCACCCAACATAATGTCCCTACACTATAGCTAATTTCTATAAGCTATAATTCATAATAGCTTCCAATTGTTTTGTACCTCTAATAAACTCTAGGAATTAGCATAACTCCTAGAATGGTACAATTCAGTAGCCTAGAAATTAACTGCATGAATTAGCATAACTGCTAAAAAATTTAGACTTTCTGTTATTGCATTGTGCTAATATGTTAAACTGTTAAAAACGTTGACTGTTTGTAAATATTACTCTTATTGCATTGTACTAATATGTGCACTCTGTTAATATGTGTTTTTCTATTTGTTTAATTTTGCTTCGTTTGTGCATATTACATAACTTACTCTTATGTTAAATCTGTAATTTGTAATTTTCTGGAGCTTTTCTCCACAGGACTCCATTGAAAATGGGCTCCTCATGGCCCAATGGACTATCCTGGCAAACAAACTATAAATAAATAATAAATAAATTCTGTTACCTTTACTTTAAACTCCTAACAAGTTTCTTACTTTTAAGACTACCCTGTTTATAACAGAGGCACGCTATAGTACAGATTGTAGCCACAGTTCTTGATGTGTGCATATATTGCACATATTCGTGTTCAAATTATATTGATTACAGATTACAGAAAGTCATTTGTGCCACTGTTATAGAGGTATGAAGTTACACTCCATTAATGATGAAAAGCTAACAGTATTGTATATTTGGGAAGTGTGTTTTATGAACTCTCAACTGATGACTACACTAAAATACTGTACTGTTCCTTTGTCCTACAGACTATTGCATGCATACTTTTCCTTTTAAAGTTTAGAGATCATGCCTACTGTTATTTGAGAATCTGGCACCATTGCTTTGTGGTACAGACTAAGGCCTGCATAGTTTCTTTTACATTTGGGATATGCATGCTCAATTCGATACAGCTCTATTAAATGCCAAATTAGTGGTCCTTATCTTTTAGTGCTACAAAATTAGTATACAAATTATTATTATTATTATTATTATTATTAAAATACTATTTAGACAGTTCTGTTCTGATACATACATGCCACATGGTTCTCGCATCCTTACTAGATGCGTGGGCATGGGATCGAACATTCAAGACTCTCTCCTCAGCATCTTTGGAAAAAACAGAACAAAACACCATTATGAATACCAGTCTTGACTGTATTCAGCTTTTAACTCTTACAATTACTCACTGAAATTGATACTTACACATCTGTGGGTGTCCCCTGTTTGACCTTCCCTGATCCAAAGGTCAACGGTATCCCACTTCCTCCTCCAGAGGTCATCAAAATGATGTCTGCATTGCTTACCTGTGTGGGGGATAGCTGTCGCATTGGGGAAAGCCCTGGCAACACTATTCCAGGCTTCAGATTTATATCTTGAGCCTAAATAGTCCCACTGCAGCAGCCTAGGCCCATGCTCCCTTACTAGGAGTCCAACAAAAATCTTGGACTCCTGGACACCCCAACACTGCACCTGAAAGTGTACATTCTCTCCACCAACTCCAAACACGCCTGCCATACTTCAAGCTTAATGTCTAATGAGCATTTCCTGCCAATTGCAGTTTATATGGTGCTATTTCACTCCTACTGTATGCCTCAGACTTACTGATAGTGCACACATTTTGGATTTGCAACAGCTGAAAAGGCTGTGCATTGCTTACCATCACGCAAACACAGTAGGCGAGGGAGAGCAATGCAGGGCACTGTGTTTGCGTGATAGTAAGAGATGTGCAACAGTGTCAAACAATGCAATTTCTAGATAATTAGGTATACAGGCACATATGTAAATGGGCTAGTCAAATTTACTATATATACGGTTCTCCTACACTTGTAGCAATTACAAGAAGAAGTTTTAAAAAACAGTTGTGTATGTTGCACTTTTTTGCTATAATCTGAAGTCTCACAGCAGTGAAACAAAACCTGCACACCGTGTACTAGAACCCTGTACCATCTGCACTCCACCCCTACACTTAACACCTGCTGCCATGAGAGTAGTGAGATGATATCTGCTATCTTAGTAGTCATTGTAATGTTTTCGCTGTTAATAATAGCGCAACACCACTTACTATGGTTGTATGATACACAATATTATTAATTGAATGCATCCAGTTCATATACGTGGCTGTCTGTGTCCTGTCTACAACCTGCATGGTCCATTCCTTCAGTTTGTGCCCTGCTGTGCTTCACAGAAACTAGCTGATCATAGCTAAAGATGTTTATGCCAAGCAGCACACTGCACAAACACTGGCAATAAAAAAAAAATAAAATAAAAAAGGATAAAAAAAATAATTAAAACACAAAAGGCAGACTATCCACACTTTTGCAGAATGTCCAGGTATTTGTATCATATATTTGGCCTGTTCCTTGTAAAATAGGTGGTTTATTGTGAAATCACTGAAGATTGCAGTCAGTGTATAATGACATATACATTCCTATTCTGTACTTCATATCTTTCTTAAAATGCACTGAGTAAAATGATCCACATTCAGTATACAGGTTTTGCAGCCAGTAACACTCTGTGTAGAACCTACATGGAGTTTATTGAATACCACAGTACATCTTTTAACTATCCTTGCAAAAAAATGACATAAAGTGTTGTGAGAAAAGTTACAGCTACGGTCAAGTTACAGCTATGGTCATCTCAGGTATGTTATCTTGGTCATCTGATATCTCAGGGTAGCAGACAGAAGTTGCCAATTCATATTGAGGCAATAGCTAAAGCCCCATATCCAACTACTCTGCATCAGCTTAGATATTTCTTAGGAATGACAAAATATTGCAAACAGTGGATTTCTAACTATGCAAAAATTGCTAGACCTTTGAAAAACAGGATACATTAGAGCTCCTCGCTTGAGGAAAATTCATTTCAACTTTAAAGCAAGCTTTAGCTACTGCTCCAGCTTCAGGGCTACTAGATTATGGAAAGACTTTCATTTTATTTTGTCATGAAAGAAATGGAATTGTTCAGGGAGTGCATGTACAGAAACATGGGGGCAACAATTGTCCATTAGCTTATTATAGTACAGCACTTGATTCTGTTGCAAAGGAATTTCCACCATGTTTAAGGGGGGTAGCCGCTCCCCCCATTCAAGTCAAATTTGTGCAGTCACTGGTGCTTTGGCATGATCTTACAGTAGCTGTCCCTCATTCTGTATCATCTCCATTACTTAAAGTGAAAACTCAACCCCTCTTGACTGCACATATAACTACATATAAACTTACTCTTCTCTCTGATCCATCTATTTCTGTCACACACTGTCCTATTCTAAATCCTGCATCTTTGTTACCTACTGATGAGGATGATAAAGAGCATGGTGTGTGTGTGTGTGTGTGTGTGTGTGTGTGTGTGTGTGTGTGTGTGTGTGTGTGTGTGTGTGTGTGTGTGTGTGCGCGTGTGTGTGTGTGTGTGTGTGGGTGTGTTACTAATTATCTGCTTTCTCCTACGAATGACTTAAAGCACACTCCTATATCCAATGTTGAACTGGACCTATTTGTGGATGGTTCTTGAGAAAGATATCAAAATGAAAATTTGGTCTAAGAAATTGTTTTCACCAGTAATGATGTTTTCTTTCAACAAAGATAAGAGGGCATATATTCTGCCCAGGTAGCTGAGTTAGTTGCTCAACAAAGAGCTTGTGAGTTAGCAAAAAACAAATCTGTTAATATATTTACTGATAGCAGGTATGCCTTTGGCATTCTACACAATTTGGGGCATCTTTGGAAACAGAGGGGATTTTTAACTTCAGCAGGAACTCAGATTAAAAATTCATTCTAAGTTAGTGCTCTTTTAGATTCTCTTTCGTTACATAAAAATTAGCAGTGGTCAAATGAAGTGCCTATCAAAAGGGTGTAGATACTGTTTCAATTAAAAATAATTTGGCAGAAAAAGCTTATAAGCAAGCTGTAATAGGATTTTTTGCAAAACTACATGTGATGCTATTGCAAACAAGGCCATGGAGTGGATTATCATAGACCTCATTAACAAGGACATTGGTAACCTCCAGACACTTGATCCCACACAGTTTGGTTTTGTCAAGGGGAGGTCATGCCTGTTAAATCTGGTCAATTATTTTGAGACAGTCACCAAGGCCATAGACGAGGGGAATATGGTGCACACTGCCTACCTTGACCTGGCCAAGGCCTTCGATACTATTCCCCAGTCAGGTATAATAGATAAACTCTTTCAGCTAGGCATCAATACATATTTTACCAGATGGGTAGCAAACAGGCTCACTGATAGAATCCACCTAGTCAAAATAGGGGAAGCCGCCTCAAGTAGTAGACCCATAACAAGCGGTGTACACCAGGGATCAGTCTTGAGGCCTCTGCTGTTTGGAATATACTTCAAAGAGTTGCAGGCCAAATCTAGTGGGCTATGGCTGACCAAGTTTGCAGATGACTGCAAGCTGGGTGCTGTCATCAATTCCCCTAGTGATGTGCATATCCTCCAAGAAGGTCTCACCCAAACAAACAACTAGTGCCAGAAACATGGCCTCAAGCTGAATGCCAAAGAAATGCATCATCATCATCCCTTTTGGGGAGAATGATGCCATCACAAATTATCACAATCAGTCATGAGGGACTTGGGAACCCAGGTTGATAGCAAACTGACTTTTGGCCACCATATTGCCTCCGGTGTACAGAAAGCTTTTTACATGGCCCACCTCATTTGTAAGGGTATCTCATCCAGGAACAAGGTGGTCATAACATCCCTGTATTCTTCCCTTATAAGACCAATTATTGAATACAGTGCCCCTTAGCATGTACCTCACAAAGCACATGCAGCAGCTGGAGAGACCACAGACATTCCTTACCCAGAGAATCCAGGACCTCAAACATCTACCCTACACAGATAGGCTAAAAGCCCTGTCCTTCTACTCGGTCTCCTACAGACTGCTCAGAGGTGACCTCTGTCTGGCATACAAAGCAATCTCAGTCCCCACCCCGATGGGACTACTACATATCCGCAAGTCAAGCTCCACTCGAGTAACCCGCACACACGACCTCAACCTAGTCTGTGACATCAGTAGGACTTGTTGGCGGGACAGAATTGTGTCCCAGAGACTCCCCCTTTTGTGGAATAGATGCTCTCTCCACATAAAGCAGAGTACCTCATTAAACATTTTTAAATGCAACCTGGATAACTGGATGGGGAACAGAAAATACACCCCTGGGATTCTAACTATGTCCCTGCTGGACAGTGGCATAGGGTGCTGACTTGTTGGAACATGGGCTAAATTCTTGGCTGGGCTTGTAAGAGCCTTAGGGCCAATAGTCTAGTAACTTCCTATGATCCTATGATCCTATAAGAATCTAACAGTGATGGCATGTTTGATTTTAAGAGAAGATCAGCTTTTCAAGCTGAAGCATCGCAAAAAAAAGTTCAGAGGTGGCTTAAAGATGGATGAAATAAATACAATCCGGATGGTCAACTGGTGATGCCTGCCTCCTCGCTACCTTACCTGGTAAGGGCATATCATTTACCAGCTCAGACAGGTAAGACAGAATTATTTAATCAAATTACCCAAAGTTGGTATACCCCTCATGTCTCCCATTTGATACTTCAGGATGTTAATAATTGTCCGGTGTGTTTAAAACATGTTAGCAAAAATGCAAACATTAGGGCTGCATGCTTACTACCACTTTGAGGATCTTTTGGTATTGTGCAGCCGGACTTTTTCCAGATGCCAAAGGTCCATAATGTACAATTTATATTGTTGGTGGTATGATGTTTTCTGCATGGGTGAAAGCTTACCCATGCCATAAGGCAGATTCTGTAACAGTTGTTAAAAAACATGTATTTGAATTTATATCTAGATCTGGTATACCTTGTACTATCAATAGTAATCAGGGAACTCATTTTAACAATTCTCTGACTAGAGAGCTATGTATGTTTTCAGCATGGGTGAAAGCTTACCCATGCCACAACACAGATAACAGTTGCTAAAAAAACTTGTATTTAAATTTATACCTAGAGCTGGTGTACTCTGTACTATCAATAGTAATCAAGGAACTCATTTTAACAATTCACTGACTAGAGAGCTATGCAAGACTTTTAATACTAAGTTGAGTCTTTACTGTCCCAACCATCCACAGTCATCTGTATTAGTAGAGATGGTCAATAGGACCCTTAAAAATAAGATTCCAAATATTTGTGCTGAAACAAACCTTAAATGGCCAGAGGCACTTCCCTTTGTACTAATGAGTATGAGGAGTACATAAAATACTACAAGGATATTGAGCCCATATGAGATATGAATGGGGAGACCCATGGCCCTTCCAGCTACCCCCCCCCCTCCAGTGTCAAATGAAAAATTAACTCTAACAGATGATGTTATATTGTCTTACTGCACAAAGCTTATTCATTTCTTGCAACAGTTCCACAGAACTGTACGAGAAGCTGTTTTCCTCAACCTCCTGACCAGCTCGGTTACTAACTGCAGCTTGGTGATTGAGTTTATGTTAAAACTTTCCAGAGAAAGAACTGTTTGAGTCCAAAGTGGAAAGGCCATTTCCAAGTCCTGCTCACCACTTATACTGCAGTTTGCTGTGCAGGACTTCCAACTTAGCTACATTCATCGCACAGCAGAAAAACCTGTCATTGGGGGGGGGGGCCCAGATGAATCATCTTTATCAGTGACGGAAGATTGAAGTGCAAAGAGTGAACCATTTGCCCCAGTGAAGGAATAAAAAAAACAACTTAGATGACAGTCCGTGATGAATCCATTGACAAGAAGGTACTGTTATTTTGTTTTCGTTGCTGTTTCCTTTTATAAACTGGTGAAGAGAAAATAGTTTCCTGTTGGTTCTTTGACAGTATGCTGTGGATGTAAATGTGACAAACTGTTGATAGTGTTCACATATATCACATATACCGTATCATTCTAAGGCAGGGATTCCCAAGATTCCAATCCCTGCATCTCATGTGACATTTGAAAAGGAACTTACTGACATTAATCTGACTTGATGTAATGTGACTCACTTTTCAAAGGCTGGGTCTCTTCAGCTCACAATCACAAATCATGGAGACACATGTTGTGGCAGAAATGGAACTTTCCTAGTCAGAACCAGCAGAGGCAATGACACTAGGCATGAAAGTGTGTTGAACTCTTTTTACTTAAAAAGCTATGACTGGGGGCATGACATGGGCAGGATAGAGGATTGTTACTACATTTGCAGTGATCATGCCTACCCATGGTTGCCTATAGACTGGTCTGAATGTTGCTTTGTAGACTATATCAGTCCTGCTATTCAACATTTCGAGAACCCTCCAGCAGGCCGACTGAGAAATAAATGAGCAATTCACTGGGCAGAGCAAGTATTTTCAATCTTTACTCCTGGATATGGAGTGCAAAGGACAATGCTTGAAATCACCATGCTTGCTCAAATTCTTCAGGAGGTAGCAAAACATATTTCACATCACATTAGGATGAAAAATCAAAAATTGACTGAAATTCGAACTGTGGTATTAGAAAATCGGCTGGCACTTGACAAAATGCTAGCTGCCGAGGGAGGGTCATTTGCCCTAATCGAAAGTCAATGTTGTTCCTATATTAGTGGCTATCATAATGAACAAGAAACTTTAGCCAGTTTCATGAAGCAAACAGCCAAAAGTCTCGACAATACAGCTAAACAGTGGACACTTTTGGATGGTTGGGCGGTGCATTTTGTGACCTGGAAACTAGTATATTATAAGGTAGCATTACAATAATTGGCATTATTCTTTTAGTTGTTTTAATATTTCTGTTCTAAAGGCTATGATCACAAAATGCTTAATATTACCTGCATGCGCAATCCCACTTATAAAATCATCTAATGATGAACAAATTATTGAAGATAATAAATATAATGATGCTGAAGCATATTTCATCAAATTAAGAAAAATCAAAATATAATTGTGGATGACACTTATAGTGTCAGAGGGTGGACTGTTATAAAAAATTATTAAGTCTCATATTTATTGTTCAACTAATAACAGTAAAACAGTGTCCACGGACCCTGAAATAGGTAGTAGGATGTGAAATAAATGCAGGGGGTGTGTGACAGGTACTGTCACACACACACCCTGCATTGTGAAAGTGCCGTACAGCATTTTACAATGTGTTTAGTGTCCACAGACACTGAAAGCTGGAGTGTGAATGAGAAGCAATGCAGGGGGTGTGTGACAGGAACTGTAACACTTCCCCTGCATTGTCAAAGTGCTGTACGGCACTTTACAGTACAAGTGTGTCCTCAGACACACAGCCATACCTGGCAACCTCTTAGTGCTCAAAATCCAGACAAAAGGCAACAAAATGGGGGGACAAAGTTCCAAAAACAGTGACATATTTTAAGTACACCCCTTATAAACTTAGAAAGTTGATAGAGTAACAGGGTGTGTTTCAACATAACATTTTCTGAAGGATTAGAAGTCTGAAACTCAAATGTATGCTATTGTTTAGTGACTTCAATCCTGAGATCATCCCACTGATTTGCAGAAAACCATGACTTTTATGAGGAATAAAACAAAAATATAAGCCAAACATCTGGACAGTCTGCAAAAATCTGGACAGTTGAGAGGTATGCACATACCTCAACCTCTTCCACCAAGAAATCTGGATAAAGCCATGAAATAAACATGGGACAAAGGTCCCAAAATAGGGCAAATCTAAAACATATTACACATACAGACTAGGAAAGTTGATAGAATGACAGGTAGTGCATTACAAAATATGAATCAGCATTAGTATTACTATATGCAATGAAAGTGGTTGTATTATTTTTTTTCTGTTATAAGTGAAGTTTAAGTGTAGCTGAGTGGGTTTGCATGTCATGGTGCTTGGCTCAGCATTGCTTAAACATCTTATAGGAGCTAAATTCAAATGTATAGCTAAAAATCCTTAATGATGCAATAGTGTAGTGCTTAGAGTGCTGGCCTTGCATGCAGCAGCTCACAGTTTGAGTACCAAGACAGGCCCTTCATTTTTATGTGGCAAAGCATTGTTAAAATTATTTTTATTTTCTTAAATGAAGTAGTAATTGATATCTGTTAACCAGGGTAATGCAGCTGGTCAATGATTGAAGTGTCAGTGGATATAACATGTGAAATCAACCATGTAAACACCTGTCCCATATAGTATAGTCACACTCCATGGTAGTGTAATGAAAGCACATAGGGGGACATCATGTAAAGTAAATCATATACACTTAATAATATATCAGTAATGATTAATTAATTTGCAATTCTGAAATAATTTTTAAAATGAAACCTGAGCAATGCTTAGCAGTGCTTAGCCAGTATGAGCATAGCTTAGAAGTCTCATTCTAAGCAGTATTCAGCCCAGTTGAGCAGATTTGCACACTGCTAAGCACTGTTCACTATTTTCCCCTTTAAGCACTGCTCAACTCAGCTTAGTGGGTTTGCGCACTGCTTAGCTGTGCTCAGCATTTTCAAAAATGGTCCACTGATGGCAAAGGGTGGGAATATGGCTTTATTTAAACTGCACAGGGGAGAATACAGCCAAAACATGTTGCAGTTTAATCTCTACAGGAACTATGTCTGGTGTTGGAGAATAAGCACACTTTTGGGTGCAGCGCTGGGGCATCTTGGAGTCCAGGGTCATGGCTGGGCTCCTTGTTAAAAAACATGACCACATACTGCTGCAGGGTGATTACCAAGGCTCACAGTACAAAATGGAGGCCTGGGACCATCTGACATGTGATCTCACCAGTGCTACTGGAATTCCCCAAATTGGTGAGCAGGTACGGCATCATTATTCTGACCTAAAGCATAAGAAGGGGACATTCTTGGCCCAATGGATCCAAGAAGCTAGAGATGGGGATGCCCCAGTAGTGAGTAAGTATCTTACCCATATCAGTACCAAAATATAGCCTGGGTATGTGATAGACATGCATGCTTAATGTTTTTCCCCCTACAGCTGCAGAGGAGAGAGCTAGCAATCTTGAGGCCCATGCTGACAGACTGGTGAGCTTGCAATGAGAGTCTGGTGAGTACAGATTTATCTTGCAGTGTATATAGTGCAATAAATAAGAAGGAGTACATTGTTTACTGCCAGTATTTATAGTGTGCTCTGAGTATACTGAATAAATAAAAGGTTTGTCAGACCGATATTGACCTACAGGATATTCAGTAGTACTGAATGTAGGATATCAACTGTAAGAAAGCACTGTGTCATGCTACTCAAATAAAGATTTATACCACAAACTGTTGTGTTTAATCTGGTTTGTTCTTGAAGAAATAGAATGTATAAAACAAGATATAAATGAAATACGAAATATGTCCTGCACTAACATCTGAACCTTGATTAATAATGTGTAATGGATTACAGTGTGTCCCCTGCAGCATTGCCTTGTGTTAACCTTTGCATTTCAGATCAATGTAGTCCTGGATGTGGGTATGCTGATGCAGGCAAGTGTGAGAGTGTAATTGGTGGAGACTGCAAATATATGATATCCAAATGTATACATGTCGGGTATGTAACAGAGCACCCTGCTATACTCTGTACAGATCGCACATATTCACATCTTCTAGGGGTTAAATTTGTACACCTGCTTTTTAAAGGATTAATACACAGTACAATCACTATCTGTCAGGCATCTATGTTCAACTGCCACTACAGTCTTTGGTGACACTCCACTTAGATTACAAGGTCAGACTGTCTAACCAAGTGAGTATTAGGCAGAAATCAGTCAAGCAAGAGACAGTGGTTCCCCAGTAGCTCAATGTGTTGAGAAATAGATCTGTTGTTCGTTTTTGCACACACAGACCACAGTTTGAATACAGGGAGTGGTACTAAGATGTGTGAATATTTGCAGACAAGTAATCCTGAATATGTGTACAAATAGTCAGGTAGTGTTAACAGATATTTTCTCCACAGGTTTTACAGGTAAAGAAATTATTGTAGTAGCTGTATGATGGGTATACTAATAACCTTTGTGCCCAAATGTTCCAGCGTCCAACCCCATGCCTGCAAAAGACACAGGATAGGTACATACAATATGCACTATCCTGGATATGTATCTCAAGTGTCACTCTGTCATGGCTACTGATCATTGTTGCCAATAACCTTGGACACAGATATGAATCTAGTTGAAGAATGCCAGTAGCAGTCACACAACATCAGTGCAGGCTACACCTTGTTAGTCATATATGTAACTCTGACATGTATGAATCCCCTCTAGTCATGTGCCCAGAGTAGTCACACTTTGCCCCATACCATTCCAGCTTGACAGTTTAATAGTTGTATGTGCTACAGAAGCAATGGGCCACAGGTAGATGTAAAGTGAGGGTAGACATGTAGAGTACTGAGTAGTACTGTTGTGAAAAATAAAAGCATACACAGTTGTTAATGGACTTTTGTTCTCTACCCCCACCCCTTTTCTGCATCAGTAATTATTATCCATATCCTATGGGACTTGTGTTCTATTATTATTCATATATTTAATTGTTTACATATTAATATACCTTGTTCAAATACCATTGTTGGTGGCCTGTTGCCACACATTTAACTGGCATGCTATTAAAATTCTGACTGTTATTCCTTATATTCTTGTGTTCTGTTTGCTATGCAATCGTGTGAATTCCACTGTTCTGGGTTAATTGGAACACCCATGCATGCTGTTATAACTAATTTTTAAATGTTTTGTTCATGATCAATGCATTTTGTAAAACGTCAACATCATAGCACATTTGGGAAAGCCGATCTGGGCAGATCCACCTGTCCCGCCTCATCTGGCCATGGCACTGGGCCCCAGCATGTCTGGGACCCAACCTGGAACTGCTCCCTGTGCTGGTCCTGCACCACCCTCTAGTGGAACCTCCTCAGGGGATGAGGCCCATCCGTCCTGGGTGCGATCGTGGAGAGGAACCAGTCACCCGCAGGAGGTTCTAGGGTATGGTGTGCAGTGTCATCCACTCAGAGTTGGATGTACATCTGCACCAGATTGAGGGCAGACTGGAGCACCTCGAGGGGCAGCCTGCTCCTGTTGCCAGCCCCCAGCACAGCCACCTTCAGGGCAGTGAAGGTGCAGTGGTGAATGCCCGTGGGTGGGGATCTCAGTCTCACTGTATCCATTTGGAGGCTCATGGGCCTCTGATTCCCAACCACCATCCCCATCCAAGAAGTTTACTCCCCTCATGTATCATATACTGCCCCTGTCTGCTGTCTTGTTGTCTTGTCTGTCTGTGAATACAACCTATCCTACCCAACCTACCTCCCCAAACATACCTACAACCCTTCCCCACCATCCCACTCTCACCTTAAAAAAAAAAAAAAAAGGCATCTGTCCCACAAATAAATCATTGTCCCATACATAGCTGTACATGTTGCCCCCATGTACAGTGATGTAAATCAATCTACCCTCAAATTAATCTACAAATGTATGTTGCCAACATCCCTCCCTGTGGGGTGTGAGGCTGTAAATTCCAAATTTTCAACATCATTCACAGCTGTTGTTGCAGAAGAAATGTAGAGCTATGGTCATTTGCTACACCCATTCTGCACATCACTAGCTGGTTTTCCTAATGTTTTACTCCCTGCTTGCCCTCATTTTACCACTTTCCTCTCATATGAGCTGTGGAAATTTGTAATACCTTTACAAACATATCATTCATTGCAGTTATTTAACATAAGGGAAAAAATACACATCCCTGGCATGTTTTAAACCAAGGACCCTGTGCACTCCAGTCACAGCAGCTAACACTACTCCACATGAGCTGTGAGAATTAGTAATGCTTCAGTAAATATATCATGCAGGATGGTCATCCAACATTAGGGAAAAAACTTGTGGAATTGATAATGTTTTATCTTTCTCTCTCTCTCTCTCTCTATATATATATATATATATATATATATATATCGACAAAGCCTGACAAAGTAGGGGGACAAATGCCAAGAAACAGGGACATATTTTAATTATTGATTTTATAAGCTTAGAAAGTTGCTACAGTAACATGGTTTGTTTTAACATATATTTTCTGAAACATGTCAAGTCTGACACCCAAATGCTTCTCATTTAGTAACTTCAATCCTCACATCATCCCAGTGATTTGTCGGAAATCCACAACAGTTATGGGGAACAGACCAAAGATATGAGCCAAACATCTGGACATGCTATGAAAATCGGGATAGTTGAGAGGTATGAGTGCAGTCATGTAACATTAGGGAAACAACTGAGCTGCCAAGCATTTCACCCAGCACCTTCTGAACTACAGTCAGAAGATCACAACACTACACCAAATCAGCTCTGGGGACCTGCTGATGCTTTTACAAATATATCATGCACTACATGGATGTAACTGTAGGGAAAAACAGACATTGGTGAGAAATTGTCTACCCAGAACCATTTGCACTACAGTCAAAGCAACATACCAGTAAGCCAACTGACCTCTACAGTATAATGACTATGTTAACAAACATATCCTGATTGCCAGTCACACACTACTCCTATATATACTACCCCATATCACAGTGTACTTGGAATCCTGGGGTTGTAAGGGACATGTCTCAGTCTGCCCATACAAACACATACAGCTGATAGACCCCTAGCAACTGTAGCAGCATGCACAATCAGATAGAAGAGGCTCTATGACACTCACATCTGCCCCTCTTCCTACTCAGCCCAACAAACATTTACACACTACACTGCTACACAATCTTGAAAGTCAGTTAACAATAGCCAGACATACATAACTCTTAACTGTACAGATTTCCACAGAATGTCCAGGGTTTGGGCACATATTTATGGCCTCTTCCTCATATTCCTGGGATTCTGCTAAATCACTGGGATGATTTCAGACATGAAGTCAGTAAATAATGAGATACCATAGCTCTCAACCTCTTAGTGCAAGAAATCTGGACAAAGCCTGATATACTCAGGGACAGAAGCCCAAAAATAGGGACATATTATAAATAGTGGTGCTATAAACTGAAAAAGGTGCTGGAGTGACAGGGTTTGTTTAAACATACATTTTTTGAAGGATATGAAGTCTGAAACACAAATGGATGTCATTATTTAGTGACTTCAATCTTCAGATCATCCTAGTGACCTCATACAACAGCCACAGGGGATATGCTTCACACACAAACACACAAAGTATTATAGT
>NC_056726.1:182403424-182433424 GCF_019279795.1 Protopterus annectens
TTTAGAACCCCTACCTATCTAGTTATTTGTACTACAGTGTTACACAGTTATTGCATGCACCACAGAGCTTATAGGGTTAAGGGTTTTCCAAAGGTAGTTCTAAGGTGAATGACATCAGCAGCCCTTGTAAAGTAGGGCAATGGGCAGTGTACTGGGTGGGAATGGCTTAAAAATCTTTAACCTAAAAACACACACATTTTCCAGGAGTGAGATTAGAACCCCTATCTGTCTAGGTATTTGTACTATAGTGTCACATAGTTATCGCACGTACCACAGAGTTTATAGGGCTGACAAGTGTCCAAAGGTACTTCTAAGGTGAATGACATCAGCAGATCTTGTACAGTAGGGTCTTTGGATGTGTACTGAGTGGGAAAAGCCTCATAATACTTTAACCTACTAACACACACAAACACATACACACACACACACACACACACACACACTCACATACACTAAGGTGGGTGATGTGATATTACAACCCCCTATCTCAGTACTGTTACACAATGGGGCTCACCTTCATGCTGGTACATGTGACTGATTACAACTGGTATACCACTGTCTGCAGCAGGACATCACTCTATGCCTTTCAGGGTCTCCCTGTCTATGACTCAATCTCTGTGTGTGTCACCCTGTGTCTCTCTCTCTATCACTGTCTGTCTCTCTCTCCCCCATGTCTATGTGTGTGTATGCTTGAAATATTGTTATATGTTGCCCATATATATGTCTGTGTATCACACGCAACAGATGCAGATATATCACATATGGGTCACCTACAGCTAGCTGTGGGTAATACTGTCTGACGGGTGTAGGTAGAGATAGTTAAGGTGTACATTGCTGTCTGTATGCAAAGACATATATGCACAATATAGTTATATACTCCGATGTGGGTTTAGACATAGGCTTTAATTCTCTAAGTGTATGAGCATGTCCAGTATGACCTTCTATAGTAAGAGTGGGACTCCATTCCAGAGATAGTTGTACTCCAGTCTGGGGTTTTGTGTGCTACAGCCATACATGTCAATCTGTTAGTGCAAGGAATCTGGAGATAGCCTGTCAAAATGGGGGGACAATGGCCCAAACATAGGGAGATACTGTAAATATTGCTCTTATTAACGTAGAAAATTGCTAGAGTAACAGGGTTTGTTTTAGCAGACATCTTCTGACATAGATGATGTCTCACACTGAAATGTATTGTGTCATTACTTACTGACAGAAATCCTCAGATCATCACAGTGATTTACCTAAGAAATACAACATGCATGATGCACAGACCAAAACTGTGAGCCAAACTATAGACATTCTTGCCCAATCTAGCTGGTTGAGAGGTGTGGCTACAGCTGATTGGCTGATGAAGCTGTGTAAACAGTCCAGCACCTCAGTGAAATACTGGCTGGGGATCTCCTGCTTGTGTGGTATTCTTCTTAACTGAAAAGCCATATCCTGGTGTGGGTACAGAGTGCATTCTACTGAGCAGAGATGTCCATTATATGTGTGGTATATTCCACATAGCACTGTGATGTCCAGCTATGTCAATGGCAGAGCAGTACAGAGTAATGTGGTGAACCACTGACAGACATTTGTTTATAGGTTGATAGATTGATATGAGGCTACTAGGCTCTTGGCCCTGAAGCCCTTATAACCCTCGCAGACAAGAGTGTAGCCCATGTTAAGACATGTCAGCACCCAGAACCCTGTCCAGCAGGGACACAGGTGGGATCACAAGACTGTATTTTCTGTTTCCCATGCACTTATACAGGGAGCACTTCACAAGGGGTATTGAGGCACTCGGCTTGATGTGGACAGGGAGTGTTTTCCACAGATGGGGCAGTCTGTGGGACATATATCTGTCACACCAACAAGCCCTATTGATATCACAGACCAGATTGATGGTGCACCTACAGTTTGTTTGAGTGGGCCTTGCCTTCCAGATGTGCAACAGTCCCATTAAGGCAGGGTCTGGATTGCTTTGTATGCCAGGCAGAGGTCACCTCTGAGGAGTCTATAAGGAACTGAGTAGAGGGACAGTGCTGTTAGCCTATCTGTGTAGGGTAGGTGTTTGGAGTCCTGGGATCTCTTGGTGAGGAACCTCTGTGGTCTCTCCAGTTGTTGTATGTCCTTTGTGAGGTACATGCTGAAGGGGGCATTGTATAAAATAATTGGCCTTATAAGTGTAGAATACATGGATCTTATGGCCTATTTATCCCTGGATGAGATACCCTTACATTTGAGTTGGCCCATCTTTGAAGCTTTCTGTACAATGGAAGCAACATGGTGCTCAGACTTCAGGTTGCTATCAACCTGGGTGGCCAAATACCTCAGTACTGATTGTGTATGTAGGACATTGTTGTTAATGTGATAATATGTGGGGACATCAGTCTCCCCAAAGGGGATGATGATGCATCTGCAGGAATTCAGCTTGAGGCCATGTTTCTGGCAGCAGCCATTTGTTTTGGTGAGACCCCATTGTAGGACGTCTACATCACTTTGGGTTTTGATGACTACTCCCAGCTTGCAGTCATCTGCCATCATGGTCAGCCATAGGGGATTGTTTTTGGCCTGCATCTCGGTGAAGTATAACCCATATACCAAAGGCCCCCAGACCAATCTCTTTGGTATGCCACTCATTATGGGTGTACTGCTTATGTTGGCTACTCCTATTATGATCATGTGGGTTCTATCAATGAACCAGTTTGCTACCCATCTGGTAACATATGGATTGCTACCTAGTTTACAGAGTACATGTACTATGGCCAAGTGAGGAATAGTGTGTAAGGCTTTGGCCAAGTCAGGGTGGCCGGAGTGCACCATCTTTCCCTCATCCATGCCTTCGTTGGCTGTCTCAAAGAAGTCATCCAGAGTTCATTGACATACCTCCCCTTGATAAAGGTCAAGTATTTGGAGTTTGCCAATGTCCCTGTTAATGAGGTCCATGATGATCCATTGCATGGCCTTGCAGATCAGGCTAGTTAGGCTGATGGGTCTTTAATTTCCAGGATCGGTGAACACTCCACCTTAGTGTACAGGGATGACAGTGGCTGTCCGCCATTCAGCTGTGACAAAGGCAGTATGCAGGCTTTGGTTGTTTAGGGTGCATAATGACACTGCCATTTCATGCCTGGGTTCATGTAGGTTGCAGCCTGGGATGTATTCAGGTCCCAAGGAGGCTGTCTTCTTGGCTTTGGGAGGGCAGTGATGCCCTGTTCCCTAGTGATAAGGGTTGGGTGGTCAGGTACTGGGGATGTCCTGCTTTCCTGATTGGGAGGGCAGAGGGGAGACATTTCTGCTGAATCTGTCAGCCAGTAGATTGGCTATATCTACAGTATTTGTGTATGTGGTGTCCTTGACCACCAGTTTTGCACAGATCTGGGAGCTCCCTTTGGGAATGGAGACATATGTGAGGAAGGTCTTATGATTGTCTATCTTTGATGTGGGCAATTTGGACTTGGAGATGCCTTTAGAGGATTTCAGTGCTGCTCTTATTTGTTTGTTCAGGCTAACGGTTGATTGCTACCAATTGTGCACCTGCTCCTTCTTGGTCCTGAACAGCAATGTCATCCTTTTGTTATATAGTTCTTTTATTACAGATGTTTGCAGACTAGTTTACTTTCCTTTGTGGATGATGATATTGTCCTGTCAGGTATTCCTGACTCCATGCATCTGTGTGTATATATATATATATATATATATATATATATATATATATATATATATATATATGTGTGTGTGTGTGTGTGTGTGTGTGTGTGTGTGTGTGCCGGTATAGTACTTTTGTGTACATTTGGACATTGGTGCCTGTTCCTCCAGTAGAGATGGTTGCGATCAGCTTGGGAGACATTTTCATTTTACCATGGCTAGATGGGGGTCAGGAGAGATGGTGATATCAAACGTGACCACTTTTTTGTCAGATCTTGCCAGGGAGGATGATACCATAGAGGTGCTGCAGTGGATAATCATGTTGGTTACTGTCAAGTCCGACATATGTATCACATCTTGTGGGGGTATGAAGTAACTGTCCTAAGGATTTAGCATTGATAAGATAGGGGAATTTCTGTGCATTTCTCTTCTGGCATGGTTGGTTTTCCAATCAGTGGGTAATATAAGTCAGCCAGGTCAGGGTAATGGGTTGATAGATTTGTAGAGAGCCAGATATGTGGGGTGGGGTGGGTATCCTGAGTCAGATATGTTGGCCTGTAGCTACCTATAATTTGCATAGGGGTCTTGTCATCAGTTGACTGCACTTGGAGTGCCTTGTGTGTGTCAGGCTATTTGACCAGCATGGAGGTGTGTGTCTGTGTAATATATATTTATACTCCACCTCCTTTGGCTTTGCTGGCCACATTTTGGGGTCTGGCTGTGTGAGAGGATGAGTGATCAGGTAAGGATGGTTTAATCTCCAAAGCTGTGGCCCAGGTTTCTGTGAGTGCACAAATGTCACCATCTGCCAGGGTTACAAATGCTTGCAATGAGTGGATTTTCCTATTTAGACTCCTAGTGTTTAGCAGCATGGCCTTTACTTTGCATTTTGTTGAGTGTTTTATGTTGGTAGTATTGACCCCATGACTTTCCCTAAAAAGGCACTATGGGGGAGGCAAGGGCCTTTGCCAGAGGCCTGAAGGCCAATTGAGACAGATGCAGGCCATCTCTAGCAAAGCAGCATGGTCTGTCGATCATATGTTCCCCGGCTGCCAGGCAGTGGATCCCCCTGGGATGACACCAGTAAGTAAGCCAATTGTTGCAAAAACACCACAATTTCATCCTAGTATATCCAGGACTTCATCTGATGAAGTCCTGGATATACCAGGATGAAAACATGGTGTTTTTGCAGTGTTAAATAAAAGAGATTTTTTGCTCCTTTCTACGCCATGTTGGTGGCTTCATTTTGCTGGTTCCTAGGTGCTTTACGTTGGATGTTTATTGGTTGTATTTAAAGCACTATTCTCTTTTATTTTTCTGGTTTTGGTAAGCCAGTTGTTACTGACAGTCATTCTCTGTTTGTATTGAGCCATCATTCCAGGTGACGGTACAATGCTGCTTAAGGCTAGGGACATACCTGCATGAGACACATATTCAGCAAGCTGAATCATGTCTGCTTCCTATAGTCCAGAGAGGTACGTCTGACATAGTTCACACCACAATGGACTAGGCCAGAATGATAACAGTACCTGTTGTGAAGTGGCCTGAGTCCATGTGTGATATGGTGGATACTGTAACCTGACAGACAAGTAAGCATGACTTTCTCCTTATCCAGCCTGGTACGAGGCACATCTGTGTGTGTCTCACGATGGAGTCTCCTATGAGTAATATGCTGGGTTTATGGTAAGGCCTAAAAATACACTCTCCAAGTTCCAAAATGTAAGAATACACGAACACAACACCAGCAGTCCACAAGTGTGAATATCTTGTTTAATTAAATTCTGGTACCTCGGCCTTCGCCTTCTCAAGGAATACATTTGTGATAACAAACACCACCCCTTTTGTAACACATCCATATTGATTTGCATACTTAATTGATTCAATGAAACCATTAAACAACATTTCCTAATTGCACTGAATAGGACAGCTTGAACCTGTAGACATTTTGTACTTGAACTCCATTACCTTGAAATCTCAAACTTCTTTTTAAAAAGTATATCTTGTACAAAAATACAACAACATCACTTTATCTTTCATAGAATTTTGTTAAGAAACATACAAATTACTTAATGAAATCTCTATGTTCAAACATAATCATTACTTCATATAAATATAGCTACTAGATTTCATTTGTGAAAAATCATTTATATAAAATTTTTTTTATATAAAGAAATCTATTCAAACTTCCATATTCATCCCATTCGGAAAGAGAGTTTTATAATTCAAGATAAATCTAGATTCCATTTCTAATAATTTGTCATGAAAACCTGCATCATCACCCAAATTCTTTGGTTTTCCCAACACACAATAGATGAACCCTTCAGGAACCCCCCTGTGCTGCTCCAAAAAATGCTTGGCCACCGGACTATCTAATCTTTTATGCTTGATATCCCCCAAATGCTCTAGAATTCTAAGTTTAACCTTTCTGCTAGTTTGACCTATATACCATTTCTGTTTAACACAACCACAACCTATGATGTAAACTACCCCAGATGAATTGCAATCAAAATATTCCAAAGCCTTGTAGTTTACACCATTGATTTTTGTCCCATCCAAACTTCTAACTTTGGTACATACTTTGCACTTGCCACATCTAAAGGTTCCCCTTTTGGTGTTGCTCCTCAGAAAGTTTCTAGTATTTAAAATTTCTTTTAAATTAGGGTATCTGCCATAAGAAAAAGTGACAGTACTTGGAAAAAGTCTCCCCACTTTGTCATCTCCAGAAACAATAGGCCATAATCTTGATACTGTATTACTCAAAATATGAGAAAAATGTGAATATTTGGTAACAAAAAATATTTTTTCTTTTGTTCCTTCCAACTCAACATCTTTCACCTGGCCACTCTGAGAAGCAAACAAAAGTGAGTGCTTGCTCTTGTCATAATTCCTTACACCCAATTCCTGCTCAACTCTTATTCTGGCTGATTTGATTTTTGCCTTAGAATAACTTCTTTCCATGAGTTTTTTCTCAATTTTATCAAACTCCCCCCCCCAATTCTGTCGAGTTCAGAAGTATTGAAACCAATACGTTTGAACTCTCCTAGTGGTAAGGAATTTAAGAGATGGTCACTGTGCATACTTGAAGCATGCAAGAAGTTGTCAGCAGCTGTAACTTTATAAAAGGGTTTATATTGAACCCTATTATCAGACCCCACATACAGTTCAATATCCAAGTACTGAATACTCCTTCCACCTACTGTGTATGTAAAATCCAGACCACATGGATTGTTCTTAATACCCAAAACGAATTCCGTAAACTCCTTAGGGTCACCTCTACACAGAAATAAGAGATCATCTGTGAATCTCTTATACTTAACTACCTTCCTTTTGAAAAAATCTCTAGTATAAATGAAAGAATTCTCAAAGTGTGCCATAAAGAGAATCGCATATGAGGGCGCATAAGGTGCCCCCATTGCTGTGCCTTTGTTTTGTAAGAAGAACCTGCCTTTGAATTCAAAGCAATTGTGTGTTAAACAAAATTCTAAAAGATTTATGATGTAACTAGTCCTGGGCCCTTCACCCAACATTTTTCCAATGGCTTCCAATCCCCATTGTTTGTTAATGCTGGTGTACAAGGATTTTGCATCAACACTGGCCCAGTAAAAATCCTGTTCCCAAAAGATGTTTTTTACTTCCTCACAAATTTCCCTAGTATTTTTTACATGAGCTTGTACTCTATGTAAATAGCATTTTAATACAGAATCTAAAAAAAATTCCTATGTTCTGCAAATACAATCCCTTACCTGAAACAATGGGGCGACCTGGAGGGTTCCTCATATCCTTATGAACTTTCAGAATGATAAAAAATCTAGCATTTCTTGGATTTTTAATGTGTAACCTCCTTACATCAGCTGATGTAAAGAAACCCAACCTTTCACCCCTCTCTAAAATCTCTAACAACAGGGAATTGTATGTTTTAGTCATGTTAGAAGTTAACTTCGTATAAGTTCTAGCATCATTCAATAATCCCAACGCAACTGAGTTATACTTTTCCCTGGGCAAAATTACCCAATTGCCCCCTTTATCTGCTTGGGTATACACATGATGCTCATTAGATTCTTTCAATGCTTTCAAAGCATCCCATTCATCTTTATTTAAATTATACAATTTTCTACCCCTAACAAACTTTCCATATTCACATTCCAATTGCTTGAACAAGGTTTTTTCAAAAACACAAATTGCTAGATTACTTTTGGGCGGAATGAAATTACTTTGGTAAGGAACTTTGGGAACATCAAATCTACCATATCCAGTGTTAAATTCGAAACCATTAGAGCTTACACAGTTTTCATAATCAGAAAAAATGTCTATTAAATCATTTTCATGTAACGACATGTTCATTAGAGAACTCTCTAAAACTGAATCTGCATTATCCTTTTGTAAATTGTCTTTCTCAGTGAAAAATGCTTTCAAAAATAATTTTTTGCAAAAGTGTTTTGCATCCAAAAGAATGTCAGCCAGGGAAGGAAACCTCGTAGGAACGAACTTCATTCCCTTGTACAGGACCCTTTTAGCTAAATCTGTGATGCAAATGTCAGATAAATTCAAAATACGAAAATGCTCACCTTCATCATGCTGTGAATGAGAAATATGGACAATCCCACTGAGTTGCTGTAAATAATCACTCTCGCAAAGTCTGTTAAAAACGCTGTCTCTAGAAAAGTCACTGTTATCTCCTCCTGCCTTTGCCTTGAAAGTGTCGACCCCTTCCTTTGTTCTGAACTGGACTTTGCCCTGAACTGTTGGTCCCTCCATTTAAACCTGAAACAGACTCCTGCTCCAAGTTAAGATCCTCGAAGGAAACGCTCTTTCTGCTTGTGGAATCCATGTTGACTGAAGATGCCGACGTATCACCAGCTGATCCTGACCTTGGACCCCCTCTGACGCCACGTCTTGTGTTGCGCTTTTTTTAAAGCTGTATTGCCAAGAGAACAGCTTGCCAGATTTGTGATCCCTAGTATCACGAATAATTTTTTTCCTTTTACGTAAAATCACCTCTGATTCCACCTTAGCGACCCTTCCTTTAATATCAATCATGTTTCTTTCGAAGGCACCAACAGAGCTCTCTTCTATAAGCGTTTTCTGCAGCTGCAGGATAGAAGCATGCACTCTATCCAGAATCCTTTCGTTTCTCTTAACTAGAACACCTAGCCAGCTCAAAGTGCATTTTAAGGAAATAGCTTTCCACTCAGCAGATAGGTCAGCTTCATCATCAGCAGACTCATAGGCAGGCAGGCGTTCCACCCTCAAACCTCTTGGAGTAATGTTCGCACTGATGTATTTTTCCAGTAACTTTAAGTCATAGAAGGTGGTAACCTCCTTAACCATTGCCTTTTCGAGCTCCTCATATTTTGTTGAACAGTCATTAAAAGCACCTACCCAAGGGTCACTTGATGCCAACTTTTCATCCCTCTCCTTCCAAATGGAAATGAAGTTAACTGATTGAATCAAATGAGATGTACCCAACGGGGTAATTGCTGAAGTGTTCAGCGACATGTGAACCAAAAATACACTCTCCAAGTTCCAAAATGTAAGAATACACGAACACAACACCAGCAGTCCACAAGTGTGAATATCTTGTTTAATTAAATTCTGGTACCTCGGCCTTCGCCTTCTCAAGGAATACATTTGTGATAACAAACACCACCCCTTTTGTAACACTCTACTGGTATATAGGTCAAACTAGCAGAAAGGTTAAACTTAGAATTCTAGAGCATTTGGGGGATATCAAGCATAAAAGATTAGATAGTCCGGTGGCCAAGCATTTTTTGGAGCAGCACAGGGAGGTTCCTGAAGGGTTCATCTATTGTGTGTTGGGAAAACCAAAGAATTTGGGTTTTGATGCAGGTTTTCATGACAAATTATTAGAAATGGAATCTAGATTTATCTTGAATTATAAAACTCTCTTTCCGAATGGGATGAATATGGAAGTTTGAATAGATTTCTTTATATAAAAAAATTTTTTATATAAATGATTTTTCACAAATGAAATCTAGTAGCTATATTTATATGAAGTAATGATTATGTTTGAACATAGAGATTTCATTAAGTAATTTGTATGTTTCTTAACAAAATTCTATGAAAGATAAAGTGATGGTGTTGTATTTTTGTACAAGATATACTTTTTAAAAAGAAGTTTGAGATTTCAAGGTAATGGAGTTCAAGTACAAAATGTCTACAGGTTCAAGCTGTCCTATTCAGTGCAATTAGGAAATGTTGTTTAATGGTTTCATTGAATCAATTAAGTATGCAAATCAATATGGATGTGTTACAAAAGGGGTGGCGTTTGTTATCACAAATGTATTCCTTGGGAAGGCGAAGGCCGAGGTACCAGAATTGAATTAAACAAGATATTCACACTTGTGGACTGGTGTTGTGTTCGTGTATTGTTACATTTATGGTAAGGCCTTACTGGCTGCAAGACACTTGTGTGTGGACTGTGCATGTTCTGTGGTGTGGAGGTTTGTGGAGTTCTCATGTGTTTTTGCCTCTGAGGTGTCCTTTGTTTGCACTTGTGTTTTGTTGAGGACCTTTACTTATGTGGGTGCGTGTTGTGTAGTTGTGGGTGATCTGCTGTCCTACTAGGTACCATACCTCTCAACCTCTTAGAGCCAAAAATCTGGAGAAAGCTATAAATAATTGGGGACAAAGGGCCAAAAATAGGGACAGGTTTAAATATTGCCCTTACAAACTTAGATAGTTGCTACAATAACAGGTTTTGCATTAGTATGCATTTTTCTAAAGGGTATGAAATCTGAAATTAAAATCTGTTCATTATTTTTCTGACTTTAGTCTTTAATTATTTGCCAGTGATTTGTCAGAAAACCACAATTTCATGAAAAATAGCAAAATTATGATGCAAAACTTTGGACATTCTGCAAAAATCTGTACAGCTGAGAGATATGCTAGGCACTGTGTAGGTTACGCTGATATGTGTACTGTCCATATGAGTGGCCCCCTGTCCCTGACTTGTCCATCTTTCCTGCAGTAACGGATATTGACTTCTGGACAGTGTGTACAGGTCCTATTGTAGGTGTAGCTGACATGCAAAATAGTTGGCACTGAAAGTCTTGGAACATGGACCTGTCAACCACAGTATTGTACCTAGGCTACTAAGCAACAACAGCCAAGAGTAAGTGCTGCCCACTTTCTGACAGTATTAACCACACATATACATAGCCTGCATATTGTGGACGTGCAACAAGTTATCAAGTTGATTGGGACAGCCCAGGAAATGTGTGCTCTGCTGCTATTACCCAACAAACATACATGTTACTGAATTTCTATGGGGAGGGGACACAGGTGTGTTGGGGGGGCATACCTTTCAACTGTATAGATTTGCACAGACTGTGCAGATGTTGTCTTTACTTTTTGGTTCCATTTAGCATAGTGTTGTGCCTGTCTTGGAGAATACTGGCATATCACTAAAGACCAAAGGTTAAAATGTAATGGCAGACATTTGAGTTTCAGACTTCCTACCCTTCAGAGACTTCATGCAACTGCAAGACCTGCTATGATATCACTGTGTAAGTCTGTAAGATGACTATTTCATCATTGTCCCTATTTGTGGGCCTTTGTCACACATTTCTTTATGGTTTTATATGGCTGACTTGCTGGAAGAGGCTAAGGGGTGAGTATGGGACCCCAACACTGACATCCATGCATGTGACCTATGACCCCCCAGTTCATTTGTCCCCCACATACACTGCAGTGAGTTTTGTCACCTAGGAGACTATTGCATACTCTGTGGAATCCAGTATTGGGCGGACATTTCCTGTGGTCCCACACAGATGTCAGTTGTCTGCTGCTATACCGGTAGGCCACCCCATTCCCTTGCACACATACAGCAATACCTGAGATATGCTACCAAAATGTTCTACTCCATTCATTTATTGTTAAGAACAGTGACTTACCTTGTGCCTGCAGCAGTTGTGAGGATGGTGCTTGAGGGATGACTCTGTTGGATGCATGTAATACATAGTCTATACCTGGTAAGGTACAGGTAGTGTGATATGTGTGTGGCATCCATTTTACTGTGTGTGCAAGTCAGAGAGAGGTGTCAGTCCCTGGGTCCCTAGGCTGTCAGTGTATGTGCTATGTGTTGCCTCGTTGCCAAGGCCAGGGCACACTGGGCACTCCTAAATCTGCCTACAGAGGCAGCCTCATGGGGTTCCTCCTCCAAGTCCCTCTGTGCCTGTGGAGACCTTGGCAATGGTGGAGGGGGGTTGTGTGCCCCTTCCCTGTAATGTTCCTGACACAGTTGTTTCCGCAGGATCATATTGTGTAGCATGGCACATACTATGAACATGTGTGCATATGTGGCTGGAGAGTATGGCAAGGCTCCATCAGATATGTCAAGGCAGTGGAACCATGACTTGAGAATCCCAAACACATGCTCTATAATGTTCCTAGTTTGTGGGTGTGCCTCATTATGGCAATCGTCAGTGGGTGTGTATGTGCATTTCTGATGGGTGTCATCATCCATGGTTCCAGTGTGTAGCCAGCATCCCCCACAAGATGGCCATACGAGATGTCCACCCTGACAAATGCCTGGTATAGCTGTGAGGCATGCCAGATGTGGGAGTTGTTATAGCTGCCAGGGCTACCAGCAAACACATTCATGATTATGCACACAACCTGGCAGTTGAAGGAGTGATAACCCTTGCAGTTGACATGCACTCTACTGTCTTCACTGGGTGGTGTTTTGATGTGGACGTGAGTGCAGTCTGTGGCACCCAGTACCTCTGGGTAGTCTGCTACATGGTGGAAGAGATGCATATTGCTGGTCATCTCATCAGGGTTGCTGGGGAAATAAATGTGCTCATCGGCATGTGGTAGCATGGCATCCAGGAACTGGTGGAATATCCCTGGATGCAGATGCCTGTGATACCTCCATGATGTCCCTAGTAGGTCTTTGGAAAGTACCTGTAGCTAGTATTCTTAAGGCTACACATACTTTGGTTTCAACTGGGATGGGCTCTCCTCTGTTGGCTCTACATCTGAGGTGAGCCTGGCAGAGCTCAGTGAGTTGCTGAAGTATGTCCCTGTCCACCCTGTATCACTCTAGTATCTCCAGTTTATGTAGCTCCTGGAAGGTTACCCTAAGTCTGAACACTCTTCTTCACCTCCTCAATCTGGGGTGGTTGTCAGCATTATCCTCATCCCCGCCCTCAGTCTGTAGCACATACAGATGTAGCAAAGTAGCAGCCCCTATCATTTTTTCAGTTAAAATTCCCAAGTGTGTACACCAATGGTGCAGAGTTTGTGGGAAAAACCACACTGAAAACATACTTTATACTGGTGTACTGCAGATGCTGCCTGTGTGATTGGCTGACTATGAAACATTCCACCTGCTAGCTATATTATTGAGGGGTTTGAATGGGCTACTGTGAGTGGCAGAGTCCATATTAGTGATTTGCCTTTATTCTGTTATTTCCTTTTTTTTCTCTATTTTGGCTGTGTTTAAGCCCCACAGCCTGCCGCGCAAACTGTTTTAGCTAGTGTAAACATTGCTGAGCAGAAAAGGCCCTCCCCTGGACACAAACATGTTTATTATTTCTTGAACCAGCTAAGCGCAGCTAAACAGCCTCAGACACACCCCCTTGCTTAACTGTGCCTAACTGAGAGCAAATAGGAGCCCCAGAGCTCCAATGTGCTTACACCAAGCATGACACACCCCCTTTTCATGTTAGCTGCTTCTTCTGCTTACACCACCACATTATAGCTCCTACATGGTTAGGTACTCACGGACACGGTCTCCTATTTTGCTATTCAATAAATTTAGCTCATTTACATACCCCTACTGGCTTATACCCTAGTTACACTGCTACACTGGAGCCTACATCCTTAGCAACCACTGTTACCTGTTATTGTTATGAGTCTGCATGCTACCCAGTATAATGGCAAAATTCATGTTTCACATTAAATTGCCTTTTTCCTAATTTTTTTATTTTCTTCACGATCGTGTTTGTGTGCTGCTGAGCTCTGCTTAAACGTCCAAAATCGGCAAAAATAACCTTTTGATTTTTGCAATTTTAAAACACTTTGGCATGCCAATGGCCATAGTTTTGGCCATTGGCATGCCTAATAAACATAATACATGCTTTACTTTGAGCTGTCATGTCCCCATTTTGATTTTTGCAGAAATGTACACAGTTACTAACCGCATACATTTCTGCTGCAGACACAGCTCCAACACAGATGCCTGTCTGCTTGCTAGATCACAAATTCACCTCATTTGCATGGTTTTCACCAGCAAATGAGGTGATTTGCATTATTTCATTGTGTCCATGCCGGAACAGTGCTTGGAGGCTCATGCACACACCCCAGCCTTGTTTATTGGATCGCACAGACTTCGAACTCCATGTTCAAGCCATGTCACTATGCTTACACAGAGATTAGCTCTGTGTAAGCTTTATTAAATCCCAGGGAATATGTTTATGTTAAAAACAAAATGAAAAATAGATGCCTGATTATGCAAGATATAGTTTCATATAAGTAGTAGTTTTATATTTCAAGTGTCTTACAATTGTATCCTCACTGTACTGACAGATAGTTGAAGGCAAAGTAAATGCTGAAAGAGTTAAGGAATGTTATGTTTAGAAGTATCAGGTATCCATGGAAACCAGATTAATCAACAGTACGCTCTGTCTTTCTCAGGCTGGGGATAAGTCTTTGCAAGGATGTCTGTGAAGATAGTGTGCATTGCTACCAAATGTTAAACAGTTGCAAGACAATTTTGATCATAGGTCATCTATGTTTTAAAAGACATATTGTCAAGTGTTCACGCAAAGCTCTAAGCGAAGTTCACGAGAACATAATATTTTAAAAATTGCATTATTTGTTAAAAGCTATCTTACGTCAAAGTTCTACATGCATGAAATTGATCAGGAAAAAATATAAATGAGGTATTTTCCTCTATTCTTTGAGACTGATCTGAAAATTTTAGTAGGCATACATCCAGTGATATTTATGGAATAAACAAGTACTTTGCATGTCTTGAAGCGTTAGTTTTGACTCAAGGCTAAAACGTAATTCTCTTGTTATGACTTTACAACTGCAAAGTGAAGGATTTAGTGTAGAAAATCCAACTTAGGTAATGTCACAGCATGATGGAACAATGAGTCCCCAAATTAAGGGGAAACAAGTGAAATGGGAAGCATCTGATTACTTGCCACATGATGACCTGGAGCCTTCACTAAGAAATCATTTCAAAAGTTTAGTTGGAGCTGCACAGCAATGGAAAGAGCAGGAAACAGTGGCAACTCTGAAGCAGGCAATGCTGTTGAGTGATAGGCCAATGAGTTCTCATATGAAAGATCAACAGATTACATAGGATGCAGCTGAAAAGAATACGTGAAAGGATGATGTTCTGGAACTTTCTGTAAAATGCCAGCAGGAAACAGAAAGCAACAAATGTGCCCTCAGTTTAGAAGAAAATTATCTAAGGAAGATTTGCTTGATTTAGTAGAGATGGGTAGACATATTAAGATCGGTGAAAGAAATAGACTACAGAAAATAAATAAGACTCAAAATCTTAGGTCAGATAAAACAGATGAATACAGTAATCCAGACTATTAACAGAAAGTTGTGATATAACAGAAATAAATAGAATATATTACTGTGCAGCTAAACTAATAACACATAAAGTCTTACCACAAAAGTACAGAGTAATAGGGGAAAAGAAAGCAAGAAATAAAATGTCATCATAGAAGTTCTGAATTCAGAATAGTATAAAGTAAATAAGACAAAAGTGACAGTCTTCCTCTTCTTTCGGCTGTTCCCGTTAGGGGTCGTCAAAGCAGATCATCTGTTTCCATTTCTTCTTGTCCTCTGCATCTTGATCTGTCACACCAACCATCTGCATATCCTCTCTCACCACATCCATAAACCTTCTCTTAAGCCTTCCTCTTTTCCTCTTACCAGGCAGCTCCATCCTTAGCATCCTTTTCCTAATATACCCAGCATCCCTCCTCAGCACATGTCCAAACCAACGCAATCTCACCTCTCTGGCTTTGTCTCCAAACAGACCAACCTGAACTGACCCTCTAATGTACTGATTCCTAATTCTCATCACACCCAATGTAAATCTTAACATCTGTAACTCTGCCACCTTCAGCTCTGACTCCTGCCTTTTTGTCAGTGCCACTGTCTCCAACCCATATAACATAGCTGGTCTCACTACCCTCTTGTAGGCCTTCCCTTTCACTCTTACTGGTACCCTTCTGTCACAAATCACTCCTGACAATATTCTCCACCCACTCCACCCTGCCTGTACTCTCATCTTCACTTATCTTCCACACTCACCATTACCCTGAACTGTCGATCCCAAGTATTTAAATTCATCCACCTTTGCCAACTCTGCTCCCTCCATCCTCACCATTCCTCTATCCTCTTTCTCATTCACACATATATTCTGTCTTAGTCCTGCTGACCTTCATTCCTTTCCTTTCTAGAGCATATCTCTACCTCTCCAGGGTCTCCTCAACCTGTTTCCTACTCTCACTACAGATCACAATGTCATCGGCAAACATCATAGTCCACGGGGACTCCTGTTTGATTTCGTCTATCAACCTGTCCTTCACCATTGCAAATAAGAAAGAGCCCAGAGCTGATTCTTGATGTAATCTCACCTCTACCATAAATGCATCCATCACTCCTACTGCAGACCTCACCACTGTCACACTACCTTCATACATATCCTGTACCACTCTTACATACTTCTCTGCCACTCCCGACTTCCTCATACATTACCACAACTCCTCTCTAGGCACCCTGTCATATGCTTTCTCTAAGTCCACAAAGACACAATCCAACATCTTCTGGCCTTCTCTATACTTCTCCATCAACACTCTCAGAGAAAATATAGCATCTGTAGTGCTCTTTCCCGGCACAAAACCATACTGCTGCTCACTAATCATCACCTCCCTTCTTAACCTAGCTTCTGCTACTCTTTTCCATAACTTCATGCTGTGACTGATAAGACAAAAGTGACAGTGTTAGAATAATATAAAATAGGGAACAGATCAACAAAAATACTTATAAAGATAAATGTGATAAAAAGCAATTTATAGTATTAGGACATACCAGGATCCATCATATACTATTGCAAATAATAAATTAATGATATCAGCAAAGGCAGAGAAACCTAGAATATGCACAGACAAATATAAAGAAAAATATAAAATAACCAATTCATTGATGACCCAAAAACATTTTTTAGGCAACTTGAAAACAAAGCAAAAGAAATAAAAAAGATACCATAAAAGAAGAAATATATACTCAGATCTGGGGTTGACAGTAGCCTTCGGACACACTCATGTTGCTAAGTAGTTAGGAAATCCTCAGATATACATTTTGGAGAAATATTTATGAAGACCCTGTGGAACAAAACAGAGATGCTAAATGGAGAAAAAATTTAAAAGAACCAGTAAGGAATTCAGGTGTATATGATATGAAATGGGATGAAGTAACAGCCAGAGTAAATAAAACAAATTTAAGAAAAGCTCTTAATCGAAACCCCCAGGCCCAGATGCAGTACTTAACTTCTGGCTAAAAGTATTAATGTCTTTACACAGAGATTTAGCCTTGACTAAGATCTACTTATATGCACATCCTGAACAGACAACAGGAAAAAATTAAAGTCATCCTTAAGAGTGAACCTGTGAGCAATCCTAAAAACTATAGACCAATAACTTGCCTTTCAACAATATATAAACCATATACTGAAATAAATGCAAACAGAGCTTATAGTCATTTAGAAAAAAAAACAGTCATGGTGTGACACCCGTGCACTGGCCCAGCAATCAAGGAGCCTCAATCCTCACCACTAACATGAGTGAGGGGCATCCATATAGGGAAAGGATAATAAATACACACACAGTAAAGTACAATTTCCCTTAAAAGCACACAGAGATCACAATCAGTCTGGGGCTGGTTTCTCCCTTTCTCTCCAGATCCCCAATAAGACTCCCCACTGGCACAGCTATGGGGGTCCAGATCTCAGCTTAGTGGGCAAGCTAAAACCTCCAACACCCTCTCTGTCTAACCAGTGATTTGTGTCCCTGCCCACGTAGCTGACACACACACACACACACACACACTTTGAGATAAGTGTTATATACAACCACACAGACACTCCTGGGGAAGGCTGGTACAAGTTCTCCAGCTGTGCCCCTTTTACCCAGACTATTCGGTAGTACCACTTGCCAACACCCACTAATATTTATCAGCTACCAAAAGGCCCTTATGAAAGGGTGTCTTATACTGTGCATTAATATTATCAAAATGGTAAGTGTGACTGAACAGTCAAGGCGTATTTGGAGTGACTTGGACAGTATCACTATATACATGCAATGCACTCTAGAGCTTAAATTATCTCTACACAAAACAGCCACAGTTGAAAGGTTTAAAAATATTTAATAATAAATAATAAAAACACAAGGCAATACTTCTTAATACACAGTGCTAGTCAAGTGTTCAGAGATCACAGGAAAATGCTTAAAATAATACAGCAGAATAGTTCTGACATCAACACAGAAAAACACTTAGTCTAATCTTCCTATTTCCTAGCTATTTCTAAGAGAAACACTAAAGTCTAAGATCCTACTTACATACAGACACAGGCAGAGCTGGTGGTGAGTTGGATGTTCTCAAGACAAATGCTAAATGCTCTCATTCTTTCTGTCCTTAAATTGATAACACAGTACCACTGATGCATTTCAGATTACATAATTTCTTTCTGGTTCCCAAACTAACAGAAACTCGGAGATTAATGGCCTTTTTGATCTTGCAGCTGGTCAGGAAGCCAGAACAATAAAATAAATTATACATGTACATTCTGGCCATTAACTCTGGCCTCAAAACAATAGGCAGAATGCCTCCCTCTAGACATCTCGGCTCCGGGTTTTAGATCAAAGAATTTCACAGTGCTTGACTTATCAGCTTTCTTACAGCTGAGTGCACTGTTGTTACATTTTTTTCAGTTCAACATCCAACACAGTCTTTTCACATTTAAGAGAACAAGCCTGTGGCTTACATTAATATTTACAAGTGACAGAATTATCTACAAAGTTCTATCTAGCTAGGCTGGCAGACTTCACCTATCTTCACACCCCCCGAGAACTCAAGCTAGTTTTTCAAGTGACCCTTGAGAAATGTTTCTTGAGAGGGATAGGTCTATCTGAGTGTGCCTTACCTCATTCCCTGTCTTGAGAGCCCATCTGCGTTGGCATTGCTAATCCCACTGCAGTGCTGCACTGACATATTATATGCTTGCAACCCTAGGCTCCATCTTAGCAACTTGGCACTTTGCTGGTTGGCTCTGTTTAACCATGTTAGGGGATTGTGATCTGTCACTACAGTGAATTTTCTTCCACACAAATAAGGATGAAGTTTCTGCAGTGCCCACACTATGGCTAGAGATTCCTTTTTAACAGCTGCATAGCATTCCTCCCTGGGTTGGAGCCTATGACTGAGATAAATCACTGGGTACTCTTCTCCCTCTGAAGAAATCTAGCTAAGTTCAGCCCCCACCCAATGGTTTGAAGCATCCACCTGCACAACAAATTATTTGCTGTAATCTGGACTGGCTAACACAGGGGGTCCTCCCAAAGCTTCCTTAAGATCCTGGAATGCCTGCTCACATGCTGAGGTCCACACTACCTTATCTCACCTATTCTTTCGTGTCAGGTCTATGAGGGGAGCACCTATGGTACTATAACTGGGAACAAACTTTCTGTAGGACCCTGATGTACCTAAGAATGCCTTCATCTGCTTTTTGGTAATAGGTGCAGACCACTCCACTCTATGCCCAAGGTAGGAGACCTCTGCCATACCCACCTAACATTTGCTTGGCTTAATAGTCAACCCTAGCCTCTGTAGTCTGCCCAGCACCTCCCTGGCATGTTAAAGGCGCTCTTGCCAGGAATGGCTGTAGATAGCAATCTCAGCTAGATAACCAAGGACAAACCCTCCTGCACCTGCTAGGATATGATCTACCAGCCTCTGGAAAGTCACTGGGGCATCTTCCATCCCAAAGGGCATCTTTGTGCACTCATACAAGCCAAAAGGAATCACGAAGTCTGACCTCTCTCTAGCACTGGGAGTCAAGGGCGCCTGCCAGTAACCCTTGGTAAGATTGATGGTGGAAGATACTTAGCCCACCCAGCTGGTCTAGGGCCTCATCTGTCCTAGGGATGGGGTACGCATCTGACTCTGTGTGACTATTTAATTTCATGTAGTCTACAAAGAACCTGTTGCTGCCATCCTCCTTTGGCACCAGCACCACTGGGGAGGCCCAGGGACTGTTGGACTCTTGAATTACCCCTAGTTCCAAATTTCCTGTATCTCCTCCCTCAGAGTCTGTTTGGCTCTCTCAGGCACCCTATAAGGGGCTTGCCTAATAGGTCTTTGGGATCCTGTATCTATCTGGTGCTGCATCAGGTAGGTGCACCCTGGTGTCCCAGTGAACATGTCCTCAAACTCCTGTAACACTGCTCAGATTTCTTGAACCTGGGTAGGAGATAGCTGCTGGGACATTCCTACCCCTTCCACTGAGGTGTCTGTCCGAGCCTCACTGAGGAGATCAGTCACCAGATCTCCCTCAGACTCATCCTACAAGCTACTGCAAATACTCAGCACAATGGCCTCCCTATCATGGTATGGTTTCATCATGTTAACATGGTACAATTTGTGCTCCTGCCTAGCAGTTCTACCATGTAGTCAACATCACTTACCTTCCTTACCACATTGTAGGATCACTCCCAAGCTGCTTTCAGCTTGTTGTGTCTCACAGAAATGAGAACCATTACCTGCTGCCCCACAATATACTCTCTAGCTTGAGCATTCCTGTCATACCACATATTTTCTGTTGTTGGGTTTCTGCCAGGTTCTTCTGGGCCAAGCCCATGACTTCCCTGAGCCTTGTCCTGAGGTTTAGGACATATTCCACAACAGACTTCTTGTGAGATTCACACTCACCTTCCCACTCATCTAGAATTATATCTAGAGGTCCCCTCACCGTATGCCCATACAGCAACTCAAAGGATGAAAAACCTGTGGATTCCTGGGGAACCTTTTTGTAAGCAAACAACAGATGGGGCAAATACTTGTCCCACTCTCTCTTAAACTGGTCTGCAAATGCCCTCAGCATGGACTTGATTGTAGAGTTTAACCTCTCAACAAGACAATTAGTCTGGGGATGGTAGGGGGTGGTCTTCATGTACTTCACCCCACAGTACTTCCACAGACAAGCCAGCAGATCTGACATGAAATTGGCACCTCTGTCAGTCAGTATTTTTTTAGGAAACCTTTCCTTCTGAAAATCTCTAACAAAGCATTTGCCACCTTATCTGCCTCAATGGAGGACAAAGCCACTACCTCAGGGTACTGTGTAGCATAATCCACTACCACTAGGATATACTTTTTCCCTGTGGAACTTGGGGTACTCAGAGGCCCCACAATATCCAGAGCTACCCTCTGAAATGGCTCCTCAATCACAGGCAAATGCATCAAAGGAGCTCTCACCTTGTCTCCTGCCATGCCTATCATTTGGCACTGCTCACAGGTCCTGCAGTACCCTGTTACATCTCTGGAAATTACAGGCCAATAAAAGTTTGGCATAATATGTCTCTTTGTACATTTATACCCATATGACCTGCTAAGGGAATATCATGGGCTATGGCCAGAAGTGCCATATGGTAGGCTCTAGGCACTACCAACTGCTGTACCCTCTCACCTTCTAGCACTCCCTCAGGGACCCACTCTGTATACAGTAACCCTTTGTCCCAGTAAACAGATTTCTCCTTCCCTTGAAAATCAGGTCCCTCACTAGCTACCTCTCTTGGGCCGTGCAATGTAGGGTCTGAGAGCTAAGCCTGTCTCTACTCTGTCTTTGTAACCCTCCCCAGCTCCCCTTCCACAGGAAGTCTGGCATCCTCTGACAGTGGTGCCTCACTGTCAGCCTGGGTACTACTACTCACCTCTACCTTTGCAGTCATTCTGTCCAAGGGAGCGTCAGTACTCACAAGCAGCTGTGGCTCCTCTTCAGTCTCAATGCTACAGCATAGATTCCTCCCTGATGTAACCACTTCACCAGTCCTAGCTGCAAGTATGCAGTCTGTCTGGGTCTCCCTCAGGCTACCAGACCCACATGCTTGTCTTGAAGCCTGACTGTGTGTACTGCATTAACACATAGTACTGTATCATCAAATTCCTTCCCTATCAGAACATCTGCAGGATGGTAGTTCAGTACCCCTGTTGTCTCAAGACAACCTACTATTGGCATTTTGTCTTTTCCACTTTCTGGCTCTCTCACCTTTTGTTCCCTACCTTGCCTCCATGGACATCTGTATGCCACATGGCCCCACTGATTGCATTCAAAACATTTAACCCTAGGTCCTAGACATGTACCTGGATTAGTGGCTTCCCCTGCTACTGGCAGATTCTGTTGGAAGCAGTCTGGGCTGTCCACCATGGGTTCCTTTAGACCTATGAGCAGTACTGGGGGGTCCCCTTCCTGTGCAGTGATGCCCTGCTTGCTAGGTATAAGTATTCCTTCTTCCCCAACTCATCTGAAGTAGCACATTGTCGGTCAGCTAACCAGATCCTCGTGTCCTCAGGCAAAGTGCTAAGGGCTTGTTCCCTCACCAAAAGGTCTGCCAGCCCTTCAGAAGTGGTGACCTGACATCCACTCACCCACCTATGAAAATAAGTGCTCAGTTCAACAACATATGCACACACACTTTCATCTGCCTTGTGTCTATGCTCACGAAACTTTTTCCTATAAGTTTCAGGTGTTTGCCTAAAAAATTCTAACATACGGTTCTTAACAGTAGTATAATCAAAATATTCACAATCAGCAAGTTTAGACAACACAGTTACAGCTTTACCATGGAGTAAGGGGGGTCAGGAACCATTCCCAGAGCCTTTGGTCAACATCATACTGCTTACATACCCTCTCAAACATATGAATGAAACTATCAAAATTATCCCCTTCTTTAAACTGTGGAAGACATTTACTGACCTTTTGGGCTTCTGGGGTCCAGTTACTTCCTTCCCCATTACCTCCATGACTCTGGCAAAGAGTCAGCATCTCATTTGTGTGCTGCCTCTGCCGCTCCTTTTCCTCAGCTTCCAGATGTAGCAGTTTCTCATTCTCCTCAGCCTGCAAACATCGCAGTTTCTCATTGTCCTCACTCTCTAGATGCCTCAGTCTCTCAGCTGTTTCTATTTCCAAATGTCTGGCCTCCAACTCAAGTCTCTTTAGCTCCAGATTAATTTTTAAGTCCTCTGCATGTCTTTCAGAGGCCACTCGACCATGGGGAGGACATGCAGACTCCACACAGAAGGCACTCCAGCTGAGAATCGAGCAGGAGAACCTCTTGCTGTGAGGCAACAATGCTACCACTGTACCACTGGGGCTTGTTTAAAATATTTAATAATAAATAATAAAAACACAAAACAATACTTTCTACTATACAGTGCTAGTCAAGAGTTCAGAGATCAGAGGAAAATGCTTAAAATAATACAGTAGAATAGTTCTGACATCAACACAGAAAAGCTCTTCGTCTAATCTTCCTATTTCCTTGCTATTTCTAAGAGAAACACTAAAGCTTAAGATCCAACTTAGATATAGACACAGGCAGAGCTGGTGGTGAGTTGGATGTTCTCAAGACAAATGCTAAATGCTCTCATTCTTTCTGTCCTTAAATTGATAACACAGTACCACTGATTCATTTCAGATTACATCATTTCTTTCTGGTTCCCAGGCTAACAGAAACTCAGAGGTTAATGGCCCTTTTGATCGTGCAGCTGGTCAGGAAGCCAAAGCAATAAAAGAAATTATACATGAAATTCTGGTCATTAACTCTGACCTCAAAACAATAGGGAGAATACCTCCCTCTAGACATCTCGGCAACGAGTTTTAGATCAAAGAATTTCACAATGCTTGACTTAGCTTTCTTACAGCAGCGTGCAATATTGTTACATTTTTTCAGTTCAACATCCAATAAAGTCTTTTCACATTTAAGGGAACAAGCCTGTGGCATACATTAATATTTGCAAATGACAGAATTAGTTACAAAATTCTATCTAGCTAGGCTGGTAGCCTTCACCTATGTTCACACATGGTAATAGAACAAAAAGGTAACAAAAAACCACATGGCACAAAGGATCATTTGTTAGCTGTAATGAAAAATTGTAAAAAGGGTGAAGAATCTAAGCATGACATGGCTAGATTACAAAAAAGCATTTGACAGTATCCCACATTCATGGATAAAGGAGTGCTTACAGATGTATAAGATATACCCCGGCATTCAGTAAAGCAATTTCACTCTGTCAGAATAGTGTAGCAGCTTCTGCATGGAATATGGCCACTGAGCGATCCAGTAAAAAAGGCTGGGGGTGTACACGACCCTGCCAGCACTATTCTTACATGGGCACCACTGAACAATGCTAATTACCTCATTTGCTGGTGGAAAACATGCAAATGAGGTGAATTAGCAATTCAGTAAGTAGGTAGGCATCCGTGTCAGAGCAGCGTCTATTACAGAAATGTATTCGGTTACTAACCATTTACATTTCTGCAAAAAATCAAAATGGAGGGATGAAAGCTCAAAGTAAAGCATGTATTATGACTATTAGGCATGCCAATGGCCAAAAATATGGTCCTTGGCATAGAAAACATTTGCAAAATTATGAAAAATGAAAGTTTTTTATTTGGCCAATTTTGGCCGTTTAAGCATAGCGCAGTGGTGCACAAACGAGATCATGCAGAAAATATGAAAAAAATGTAAAAAGACAATTTTAAGTGAAACCTGCATTTTGCCATTATAGTGGGTAGCATGCAAAACCAAAACAATAACAGGTAACACTGGTTGCTAAGGAGATAGGCTCCAGTGTAGTGGTGTAACAAGGGACTAAGGCAGTGGGGTATGCAAATGAGCTAAATTTATTGAATACAAAATGGGAGACCGTGTCCGCCTACACCTAACCATGTAGGAGCTATAATGCTGCAGTGTAAGCAGGAGAAGCAACTGACATGAAAAGGGGGTGTGTCATGCTTGGTGTAAGCACATTGGAGCTCCGCTGCCTCTAGTTGCACTTAGCTAAGCACAGCTAAGCAACGGGGGTGTGTCTGAGCTAGTTCATGAAATGCTGAGTGTGTTCACATCGCTGGGAGGGTCCTTTCTGCTCAAAACTGTTTACTGTAGCTGCAGGGGTTTGCATGGCGTGCCTTGGGGCTTAAACACAAGGGAAATAAGAAAAAAAAAAACAACAGGAACCAGCAGAAGTATTTGCATTTGAGCAGCGGGTGTGTGCTGCATGCCGCAGGGCTTAAAAGGGGTAGAAATTGGAAGAGAAAAAAGGGGAAATAGCAGAATAAAGGCACTCAAGTACAAATAATATAGCTGGCAGGTGAAATGTATCATAGTCAGTCAATCACACAGGCAGGATCTGCAGTACACCAATATAAACTATGCAAACACCTTTCAATCTGGCTTTTCCCACAAACTCTACACCACTGGTATACACACTCGAGGGAATTTTAACTGACAAAATGTTAGGGGCTGCTGTCACTTTAATACATCAGTATGTGTTAGAGGCTGACCGTGGTGAGGAGGATAATGCTGGCAACTGCCCCAGACTGAGGAGGAGGAGAAGAGTGTTCAGACCCACAGCAACCTACCAGGGGCTACATGACCTGGAGACACTAGAGTGCTACAGGGTGGACAGGAACATACTTCAGCAACTCATCAAGCTCTGCCAGCCTCACCTCAGACCCAGAGCAAACAAAGAGGAACCCATCCCAGTGGATACAAAGGTATGTGTAGCCTTAAGAATACTAGCTACAGGTACTTTCCAAATACCTACTGGGGACATCATGGGGGTCTCACAGGCATCAGCATCCATGGTACTCCACCAGTTCCTGTATGCCATGCTATCATATGCCAGTGAGCACATTTACTTCCCCAACACCCCTGAGCAGAAGGCCAACAATATGCATCTCTTCCACCATGTAGCAGACTACCCGGAGGTACTGGGTGCCATAGACTGCACGAACACCCACATCAAACCACCACCTGGTGAACAGGGTAGAGTCTACATAAACCACAAGGGCTTTCACTACATCAAATACCAGGTCATGTGCAATGCCCAGGGCATTATAATTATTGTGTGGGATGGCACCCTGGAAGCTATCACGACTCCCATATCTGACATTCCTCACAGCTGTACCAGGGATTTGTCAGGGGTGGACATCCTGTATGGCCATCTGGTGGGGGATGCTGGCTATGCACTGGAGCTGTGGATGATGACACACATCAGAAATGCACACACACGGAGTCAAGAACACCATAATGAGGCACATGCACCAACCAGGATCATTATAGAGCATGTGTCTGGGATACTCAAGTCACAGTTCCGCTGCCTTGACATATCTGGTGGAGCTCTGCAGTACTCTCCAGCCACATGTGCACACATGTTCATAGTATGTGCCATGCTACACAATATGATCCTGGTGAAGCAGCTGCGGCAGAAACAGTACGGGGGAGAGCCACACAGCCCCCCACCATTGCCAAGGACCCCACAGGCACACAGAGACTCAGAGAAGAAACTCCCTGAGCCTGCTCCTGTAGGCAGATGGAGGCATGCCTAGTATGCCCTGGCCTTGGCAAAGAGACAATGCATAGCACACACACTGACACTGTAAGGACCCAGGGACTGACACCTCTCTCCGACTCACACACACACACACACACACACACACACACACACACACACACACACACACACATACACACACACACAGTAAAATGGATGCCACACACATCACACTACCTGTACCTTACCATGCATAGGCAGTGTAATGCGTGCATCCGACATAGGCAGCCCTCAAGCACCATCCTCACAACTGCTGCAGGCACAAGGTAAGTCAGTCTTCTTAACAATAAATGAATGGAGTAGTATGTTCAGGTAACATATCTATGGTATCGCTGCATGCATGCAAAAGAATGGGATGGCCTACTGGGCAGACAACTCACAGCTATGTGGAAAACCAGGAAATGTTTGCCCAATATTGGCTTCTCCACACTATGCAGTAGTATCCTCTCACTGCAGTGTATGTGGGGGCAAACTAACTGGGGGGGGTCATAGTTCACATGCATGGATGTAAATGTCGGGGTCCCGTACTCACCCCTCAGCCTCACCCAGCAAGTCAACCATAGAAAACCATAAAGAAATGTCTGACAAAGGCTCACAAATGGTGAGAATGATGAAATATCCCCCTACAGACTTACACAGTGATATTATAGCCAGCAGGTCTTGTAGTTGCAGTAAGGCTCTGAAGGGTAAGAGGTCTGAAACTGAGATGTATGCCATTACAATCTGAGCTGTGGTCTTTAGTGTTATGCCTCTATTCTCCAAGACATGGCACAATACTATGCTAAATCAAACCAAAATGTAAAGCTAATATCAGCACTGTCTGTGCAAATGTGTATAGCTGACAGGTGTGCCCCCCACACCCATATTCCCATAGAAATGCAGTAACATGTATGTTTGTAGGGAAACAGCAGCAGAGCACATATTGTCAGGGCTGTCCCAATCAACATGATAATTTGTTGCATTACCACAATATGCAGGGGTCAATAAGCTATGTATATGTGTGATTAATAATGTCAGGATGTGGCCAGCACTTACTCCTAGCTGTTGTGTCTTAGTGGCCTTGGTACAGTACTGTGGTTGACAGGGCCATGTTCCAAGAACTGCAGTGCCAACTATTTTCCATGTCAGCTACACCTACAGTAGGAGTTGTACACACTGTCCAGACATCAATATCTTTTACTGCAGGAAAGCTGGACAGGTCATGGACAGGGGGGGCACACATATGGACAGTACACAGCTTGGAGTAACCTACACAGTGCCAGCCATACCTCTCAACTGTACAGACCTATTGCAGAATGTCCAGAGGTTTGCATCATATTTGTGGTCTGTATATCATGAAATAGTGGTTCTCTGGCAATTCATTGGCAAATCACATAAGACTACGGTCAGAAAATAATGACAGATTGTAGTGTCAGACTTCATACCCTATAGGAAAATGCATGCTAATGCAAAACTTGTTATTGTATTACCTTTCTAGGTTCGTAAGGCCATTACTTAAAAATGGTCCCTATATTTAGGCCTTAGTCCCCCGATTACTTATGGCTTTGTCCAGATATATGGCAGTGAGAGGTTGAGAGGTATGGTGCCTAGTAGGACAGCAGGTACATGAAGGTCAGTGTACAGCCAGTTTATAAATGGCTGCCACCATTCTGTGTCAGCAGTGGCAACATGTCACTGGCCAACAGCCATACCCGTGGAATGACAGAAGTTGTCACAGAAGGACCATGAGTATGCCTTGTATATCTGTTCTGCTTGTCCTGACATTGCATTTGCCTGCCAACTATTTGCAAAACAAGAAAGAGTCATGTCAAAACAGCAATGGCAGACAGTGGGGAAGCAGACATCATACCCATAAGGGAAAGCAAGCAATTACCAAACTGGTCTCCCAACTGTCTGTGTTTGGCAGAACATTATTAACATCCTGTCCCCATGTGTGGGCCTTTGTCTGACTGTCATATATCGGCTGTCCAGATGTCAGTCTGTGACAGTATGACAGCTAGGCCCACATGTAGCCATATAATAACATATAGCAACACAAACTGTCTAAGGACCACAGCAAATGTAGTGGTGCAATGATGGACAACCTGCTAAATAGAAACACTCAGAGGTGTGAAGTCCACAATCTTGTGTGTGATATTACGGTATTTACCCAGCTCACATCAGAATTATAAATACATAACAGCAGCCACTGTGACCAAAGCCTGTGACTGGACTACAGAAGGACAAAGAGACATACATAAGGGGAAGGGGAACCACTAGCCAGACAAATGGAGAATGTGTACACCAGAACAAATTGTGCAGTAACATAGGTGCCATGCAGTGTATGGAGTCAGTAACATCACCCGCAAATACACAACACACACCCATGTAAGTGGAGGTCCTAAACAAAACAACAACCCAAACAAAGGATACCTCAGAGGCAAAAACACATGAGAACTTCACAAACCTACACACCACAGACCATGTAGACTCCACACACCAGGGTCTTGCAAGCACTAAGGCCTTACCCCAAACAGCTACCCTACACAGATAGGCTAACAGCACTGTCCCTCTACCCTGTTCCATACAGACTCTGCTGAGGTGACTCCTGTCTGGCATACAAAGCAATCCAGACCCTGCCTTGATGGGACTGTTGCACATCTGGAAGTCAAGGCCCACTCCATCAACCTGTAGGTGCAGCATCAACCTGGGCTGTGATATCAGTATGGCTTGTCAGTGTAACAGATATGTGTCCCACAGGGTCTATATTAGAATACTGAACATTCAAAATGTCGAGTGTTCTAATATCGACCCATTTTCAGCGAATGCTGAAAATATCGAAGAAACAGAAAACCACATTTTTTCCTAGGGAAAGAATTTGGTTGTCCGTTTCTGTTGCTTCGGTATTTTCAGCGTAGTGGTGGAAAGTTACGGGTCGGGTTCAGGTAAGTGTACGATTGTGTGGACATGAGGGTTAGGGCGGGTTAGGTTAGTTAGGGTTAGGGCACGGGTCAGGGAAGTGTGCGATTGTGTGGACGTGAGGGTTAGGGTGGGGTAGGTGAGTTAGGGTTAGGGCATGGGTGAGGTGACTGTGTGATAGTGATGGACCTTAGGGTTAGGGTTTGGGTTAAGGTAAGTGGATAGTTAGTGGTGTATGTATAGCTTAGTGTAGGGTTATGTGTAAGAGTTTAGGTGCATGTGTGTGGATTGTTGTTTGTTGGTGTGCTTGTGTTGTGCGTATGTGTTTTGGAGCATACAGTACCACTGTTCTGTATGTTCGATGTTTTAAATTTTCGATTCATAGTGTTCGATATTAGAACACTCGAAATTTTGAAAGTTCAGTGTTCTAATATAGACCCGTCCCACACACTCCCCCATCTGTGGAATACACTCCTTGTCCACAGCAAGCCAAGTGCCTCAATAAACTAGTGATGTGCTCCCTGTATAAGTGCACAGGAAACACAAAATACAGTCCTGTGATTCCACCTGTGTCCCTGCTGGACAGGGGCTCTGTGTGCTGACATGTCTTAACTCTAATCTGCATGGGTTATAAGGGCTTCAGGGTCAATACCCTACTAACGTCATAACAACCTATCAACCTATATACAACTGTCTGTCAGTGGTTCACCACATTACTTTGTACTGCTCTGCCACTGACATACCTGGAAGTCAGAGTACTATGTGGAATATACTACACAGTAGAATGCACTCTGTACCCACACCCAT